>NW_027590956.1:75000-138079 GCF_964213995.1 Mustelus asterias
ACTGGGGTACAGTACTGGTGGGGACGGGTCTGTCGCTGTATAACACGGGTACAGTACTGGTGGGGACGGATCTGTCACTGTACAACACTGGGGTACAGTACTGGTGGGGACGGGTCTGTCGCTGTATAACACTGGGATACAGTGCTGGTGGGGATGGTTCAGTCACTATAACACTGGGGTACTGTACTGGTGGAGACGGGTCTGTCACTATAACACGGGTACAGTACTGGCGGGGACGGGTCACACAGTACAACACTGGGGCACAGTACAACACTGGGGTACAGTACTGGTGGGGACAGGTCTGTCACTATAACACTGGGGTATAGTACTGGTGGGGACAGGTCTGTCACTGTATAACACTGGGGTACAGTACTGGTGGGGATGGGTCTGTCACTGAATAACACGGGTACAGTACTGGTGGGGACAGGTCTGTCGCTGTATAACACTGGGGTACAGTACTGGTGGGGATGGGTCTGTCACTGCATAACACTGGGGTACAGTACTGGTGGGGATGGGTCTGTCACTGTATAACACTGGGGTACAGTACTGGTGGGGATGGGTCTGTCGCTGTATAACACTGGGGTACAGTACTGGTGGGGACAGGTCTGTTGCTGTATAACACTGGGGTACAGTACTGGTGGGGATGGGTCTGTCACTGTATAACACTGGGGTACAGTACTGGTGGGGATGGGTCTGTCGCTGTATAACACTGGGATACAGTACTGGTGGGGACGGTCTGTCAGTGTATAACACAGGGACACAGTATTGGTGCGGACGGGTCTGTCGCTATATAACACTGGGATACAGTACTGGTGGGGACGGGTCAGTCACTATAACACTGGGGTACAGTACTGGTAGAGACTGGTCTGTCACTATAACACTGGGGTACAGTACTGGTGGGGATGGGTCTGTCGCTGTATAACACTGGGGTACAGTACTGGTGGGGATGGGTCTGTCGCTGTATAACACTGGGGTACAGTACTGGTGGGGATGGGTCTGTCACTGAATAACACAGGGACACAGTATTGGTGCGGACGGGTCTGTCACTGTATAACACGGGTACAGTACTGGTGGGGATGGGTCTGTCGCTGTATAACACTGGGGTACAGTACTGGTGGGGATGGGTCTGTCGCTGTATAACACTGGGATACAGTACTGGTGGGGACGGTCTGTCAGTGTATAACACAGGGACACAGTATTGGTGCGGACGGGTCTGTCGCTGTATAACACTGGGATACAGTACTGGTGGGGACGGGTCAGTCACTATAACACTGGGGTACAGTACTGGTAGAGACTGGTCTGTCACTATAACACTGAGGTACAGTACTGGTGGGGATGGGTCTGTCGCTGTATAACACTGGGGTACAGTACTGGTGGGGATGGGTCTGTCGCTGTATAACACTGGGATACAGTACTGGTGGGGACGGGTCTCTCAGTGTATAACACAGGGACACAGTATTGGTGCGGATGGGACTGTCGCTGTATAACACTGGGGAACAGTACTGGTGGAGACGGGTCTGTCACTATAACACGGGTACAGTACTGGCGGGGACGGGTCTGTCACTGTATAACACTGGGGTACAGTACTGGCGGGGACGGGTCACACTGTACAACACTGGGTTACAGTACTGGTGGGGACAGGTCGGTCACTGTATAACACTGGGGTACAGTACTGGTGGGGACAGGTCTGTCACTGGATACCACTGGGGTACAGTACTGGTGGCGACGGATCTGTCACTGTATAACACTGGGGTACAGTACTGGTGGGGACGGATCTGTCACTGTTCAACACTGGGGTACAGCACTGGTGGGGACAGGTTTGTCACTGTATAACACTGGGGTGCAGTACTGGTGGGGATGGGTCTGTCTCTATAACACTGGGGTACAGTTCTGGTGGGGACGGGTCAGTCACTGTATAACACTGGGGTACAGTACTGGTGGGGACAGGTCTGTCACTGGATACCACTGGGGTACAGTACTGGTGGCGACGGATCTGTCACTGTATAACACTGGGGTACAGTACTGGTGGGGACGGATCTGTCACTGTTCAACACTGGGGTACAGCACTGGTGGGGACAGGTTTGTCACTGTATAACACTGGGGTGCAGTACTGGTGGGGATGGGTCTGTCTCTATAACACTGGGGTACAGTTCTGGTGGGGACGGGTCTGTCACTGTATAACACTGGGGTACAGTACTGGTGGGGACAGGTCTGTCACTGTATAACACTGGGGTACAGTACTGGCGGGGACGGGTCTCACTGTATAACACTGGGGTGCAGTACTGGTGGGGACGGGTCTGTCACTGTATAACACTGGGGTACAGTACTGGTGGGGACAGGTCTGTCACTGTATAACACGGGTACAGTACTGGTGGGAAGGGTCTGTCACTGTATAACACTGGGGTACAGTACTGGCGGGAAGGGTCTGTCACTGTATAACACTGGGATACAGTACTGGTTGGATTGCTCTTTCGATGTATAACACTGGGGTACCGCACTGGCGGGGATGGGTCTGTCGCTGTATAACACTGGGGTACAGTACTGGTGGGGATGGGTCTGTCACTGAATAACACAGGGACACAGTATTGGTGGGGACGGGTCTGTCACTGTATAACACTGGGGTACAGTACTGCATGGGACAGGTCTGTCACTGTATAACACTGGGGTACAGTACTGGTGGGGATGGGTCTGTCGCTGTATAACACTGGGGTACAGTACTGGTGGGGACGGGTCAGTCACTGTATAACACTGGGGTACAGTACTGGTGGGGATGGGTCTGTCACTATAACACGGGTACAGTACTGGTGGGGATGGGTCTGTCACTGTATAACACTGGGGGACAGTACTGGTGGGGATGGGTCTGTCACTGAATAACACGGGGACACAGTATTGGTGGGGACGGGTCTGTCGCTGTATAACACTGGGATACAGTACTGGTGGGGACGGGTCAGTCACTGAATAACACAGGGACAAAGTATTGGTGGGGACGGGTCTGTCACTGTATAACACTGGGATACAGTACTGGTGGGGACGGGTCAGTCACTATAACACTGGAGTACAGTGCTGGTAGAGACGGGTCTGTCACTATAACACGGGTACAGTACTGGCGGGGACGGGTCACACTGTACAACACTGGGGTACAGTACAGGTGGGGACAGGTCTGTCACTATCACACTGGGGTACAGCACTGGTGGGGACAGGTCGGTCACTGTATAACACTGGGGTACAGCACTGGTGGGGACAGGTCTGTCACTGTAACACTGGGGCACAACACTGGTGGGGACAGGTCTGTCACTGTATAACACTGGGGTACAGTACTGGTGGGGACTGGTCTGTCACTGTATAACACTGGGGTACAGTACTGGTGGGGACGGGTCTGTCACTGTGTAACACTGGGGTACAGTACTGGTGGGGACGGGTCTGTCACTGTATATCACTGGGGTACAGTACTGGTGGGGATGGGTCTGTCACTGCACAACACTGGGGTGTAGTACTGGTGGGGATGGGTCTGTCACTGTATAACACTGGTATACAGTACTGGTGGGGACGGGTCTGTCACTGTATAACACTGGGGTACAGTACTGATGGGGACAGGTCTGAGACTGTAACATTGGGGTACAGCACTGGTGGGGACTGGTCTGTCGCTGTATCACACTGGGGTACAGTACTGGTGGGGACAGGTCTGTCACTGTATAACACTGGGGTACAGTACTGGCGGGGACAGGTCTGTCACTGTATAACACTGGGGTACAGTACTGATGGGGATGGGACTGTCACTGTATAACACGGGTACAGTACTGATGGGGATGGGTCTGTCACTGTATAACATGGGTACAGTACTGGTGGGGACGGGTCTGTCACTGTATCACACTGGGGTACAGTACTGGCGGGGACGGGTCTGTCGCTGTATAACACTGGGGTACAGTACTGGTGGGGACGGGTCTGTCACTGTATAACACTGGGGTACCGTACTGGCTGGGACTGGTCTGTCGCTGTATAACACTGGGGTACAGTCCTGGTGGGGATGGGTCTGTCACTGTATAACACTGGGGTGCAGTACTGGTGGGGATGGGTCAGTCACTGTATAACACTGGGGTGCAGTACTGGTGGGGATGGGTCGGTCACTGTATAACACTGGGGTACAGTACTGGTGGGGACAGGTCTGTCACTGGATACCACTGGGGTACAGTACTGGTGGGGATGGGTCTGTCACTGTATAACACGGGTACAGTACTGGTGGCGCCGGATCTGTCACTGTATAACACTGGGATACAGTACTGGTGGGGGCAGGTCTGTCACTGTATAACACTGGGGTACAGTACTGGTGGGGATGGGTCTGTCGCTGTATAACACTGGGATACAGTACTGGTGGGGATGGGTCTGTCAGTGTATAACACAGGGACACAGTATTGGTGCGGACGGATCTGTCGCTGTATAACACTGGGATACAGTACTGGTGGAGATGGGTCTGTCACTATAACACGGGTACAGTACTGGCGGGGACGGGTCTGTCACTGTATAACACTGGGTTACAGTACTGGTGGGGACAGGTCGGTCACTGTATAACACTGGGGTACAGTACTGGTGGGGACAGGTCTGTCACTGGATACCACTGGGGTACTGTACTGGTGGAGACGGGTCTGTCACTATAACACGGGTACAGTACTGGCGGGGACGGGTCACACAGTACAACACTGGGGCACAGTACAACACTGGGGTACAGTACTGGTGGGGACAGGTCTGTCACTATAACACTGGGGTATAGTACTGGTGGGGACAGGTCTGTCACTGTATAACACTGGGGTACAGTACTGGTGGGGATGGGTCTGTCACTGAATAACACGGGTACAGTACTGGTGGGGACAGGTCTGTCGCTGTATAACACTGGGGTACAGTACTGGTGGGGATGGGTCTGTCACTGCATAACACTGGGGTACAGTACTGGTGGGGATGGGTCTGTCACTGTATAACACTGGGGTACAGTACTGGTGGGGATGGGTCTGTCGCTGTATAACACTGGGGTACAGTACTGGTGGGGACAGGTCTGTTGCTGTATAACACTGGGGTACAGTACTGGTGGGGATGGGTCTGTCACTGTATAACACTGGGGTACAGTACTGGTGGGGATGGGTCTGTCGCTGTATAACACTGGGATACAGTACTGGTGGGGACGGTCTGTCAGTGTATAACACAGGGACACAGTATTGGTGCGGACGGGTCTGTCGCTATATAACACTGGGATACAGTACTGGTGGGGACGGGTCAGTCACTATAACACTGGGGTACAGTACTGGTAGAGACTGGTCTGTCACTATAACACTGGGGTACAGTACTGGTGGGGATGGGTCTGTCGCTGTATAACACTGGGGTACAGTACTGGTGGGGATGGGTCTGTCGCTGTATAACACTGGGGTACAGTACTGGTGGGGATGGGTCTGTCACTGAATAACACAGGGACACAGTATTGGTGCGGACGGGTCTGTCACTGTATAACACGGGTACAGTACTGGTGGGGATGGGTCTGTCGCTGTATAACACTGGGGTACAGTACTGGTGGGGATGGGTCTGTCGCTGTATAACACTGGGATACAGTACTGGTGGGGACGGTCTGTCAGTGTATAACACAGGGACACAGTATTGGTGCGGACGGGTCTGTCGCTGTATAACACTGGGATACAGTACTGGTGGGGACGGGTCAGTCACTATAACACTGGGGTACAGTACTGGTAGAGACTGGTCTGTCACTATAACACTGAGGTACAGTACTGGTGGGGATGGGTCTGTCGCTGTATAACACTGGGGTACAGTACTGGTGGGGATGGGTCTGTCGCTGTATAACACTGGGATACAGTACTGGTGGGGACGGGTCTCTCAGTGTATAACACAGGGACACAGTATTGGTGCGGATGGGACTGTCGCTGTATAACACTGGGGAACAGTACTGGTGGAGACGGGTCTGTCACTATAACACGGGTACAGTACTGGCGGGGACGGGTCTGTCACTGTATAACACTGGGGTACAGTACTGGCGGGGACGGGTCACACTGTACAACACTGGGTTACAGTACTGGTGGGGACAGGTCGGTCACTGTATAACACTGGGGTACAGTACTGGTGGGGACAGGTCTGTCACTGGATACCACTGGGGTACAGTACTGGTGGCGACGGATCTGTCACTGTATAACACTGGGGTACAGTACTGATGGGGACGGATCTGTCACTGTTCAACACTGGGGTACAGCACTGGTGGGGACAGGTTTGTCACTGTATAACACTGGGGTGCAGTACTAGAACATAGAACATAGAACATTACAGCGCAGAACAGGCCCTTCGGCCCACGATGTTGCACCGACCAGTTAAAAAAAAAACTGTGACCCTCCAACCTAAACCAATTTCTTTTCGTCCATGAACCTATCTACGGATCTCTTAAACGCCCCCAAACTAGGCGCATTTACTACTGATGCTGGCAGGGCATTCCAATCCCTCACCACCCTCTGGGTAAAGAACCTACCCCTGACATCGGTTCTATAACTACCCCCCCTCAATTTAAAGCCATGCCCCCTCGTGCTGGATTTCTCCATCAGAGGAAAAAGGCTATCACTATCCACCCTATCTAAACCTCTAATCATCTTATATGTTTCAATAAGATCCCCTCTTAGCCGCCGCCTTTCCAGCGAAAACAATCCCAAATCCCTCAGCCTCTCCTCATAGGATCTCCCCTCCATACCAGGCAACATCCTGGTAAACCTCCTCTGCACCCTCTCCAAAGCCTCCACATCCTTCCTGTAATGTGGGGACCAGAACTGCACACAGTACTCCAAGTGCGGCCGCACCAGAGTTGTGTACAGTTGCAACATAACGCTACGACTCCTAAATTCAATCCCCCTACCAATAAACGCCAAGACACCATATGCCTTCTTAACAACCTTATCTACTTGATTCCCAACTTTCAGGGATCTATGCACACATACACCTAGATCCCTCTGCTCCTCCACACTATTCAAAGTCCTCCCGTTAGCCCTATACTCAACACATCTGTTATTCCTACCAAAGTGAATTACCTCACACTTCTCCGCATTAAACTCCATCCGCCACCTCTCGGCCCAACTTTGCAACCTGTCTAAGTCTTCCTGCAAACTACGACACCCTTCCTCACTGTCTACCACACCACCGACTTTGGTGTCATCAGCAAATTTGCTAATCCACCCAACTATACCCTCATCCAGATCATTAATAAATATTACAAACAGCAGTGGCCCCAAAACAGATCCCTGAGGTACACCACTTGTAACCGCACTCCATGATGAATATTTACTATCAACCACCACCCTCTGTTTCCTATCCGCTAGCCAATTCCTGATCCAATTTCCTAGATCACCCCCAATCCCATACATCTGCATTTTCTGCAGAAGCCTACCATGGTGAACCTTATCAAACGCCTTACTAAAATCCATATATACCACGTCCACTGCCTTGCCCCCATCCACCTCCTTGGTCACTTTCTCAAAAAACTCAATAAGGTTAGTAAGGCACGACCTACCTGCCACAAAACCATGCTGACTATCACCTATCAATTCATTACTCTCCAAATAACTATAAATCCTATCCCTTATAATTTTTTCCAACATCTTGCCGACAACAGAAGTGAGACTCACCGGTCTATAATTCCCGGGGAAGTCTCTGTTCCCCTTCTTAAACAATGGGACAACATTCGCTAACCTCCAATCTTCTGGTACTATACCAGAGGCCAACGACGACCTGAAGATCAGAGCCAGAGGCTCTGCAATCACTTCTCTTGCCTCCCAGAGAATCCTTGGATAAATCCCATCCGGACCAGGGGATTTATCTATTTTCAGACCCTCCAGAATATCCTGCACATCCTCCTTATCAACTGTAATACTGTCTATTCTACTCCCTTGCAACCCAGTGTCCTCCTCAGCTATATTAATGTCCCCTTGCGTGAACACCGAAGAGAAATATTGGTTCAATGCTTCACCAATCTCCTCCGGTTCCACACATAACTTCCCTCTGCCATCTATAACTGGCCCTAAACTTGCCCTAACCAACCTTCTGTTCTTGACATACCTATAGAACGCCTTAGGATTCTCTTTAACCCTATCCGCCAAAGTCTTCTCATGTCCCCTTTTAGCCCTTCTAAGCTCGCTCTTCAACTCCCTCTTAGCCAATCTAAAGCTTTCTAGTGCACTACCCGAGTGCTCACGTCTCATCCGAACATAAGCCTGGTGGGGATGGGTCTGGTGGGGATGGGTCTGTCTCTATAACACTGGGGTACAGTTCTGGTGGGGACGGGTCAGTCACTGTATAACACTGGGGTACAGTACTGGTGGGGACAGGTCTGTCACTGGATACCACTGGGGTACAGTACTGGTGGCGACGGATCTGTCACTGTATAACACTGGGGTACAGTACTGGTGGGGACGGATCTGTCACTGTTCAACACTGGGGTACAGCACTGGTGGGGACAGGTTTGTCACTGTATAACACTGGGGTGCAGTACTGGTGGGGATGGGTCTGTCTCTATAACACTGGGGTACAGTACTGGTGGGGACAGGTCTGTCACTGTATAACACTGGGGTACAGTACTGGCGGGGACGGGTCTCACTGTATAACACTGGGGTGCAGTACTGGTGGGGACGGGTCTGTCACTGTATAACACTGGGGTACAGTACTGGTGGGGACAGGTCTGTCACTGTATAACACGGGTACAGTACTGGTGGGAAGGGTCTGTCACTGTATAACACTGGGGTACAGTACTGGCGGGAAGGGTCTGTCACTGTATAACACTGGGATACAGTACTGGTTGGATTGCTCTTTCGATGTATAACACTGGGGTACCGCACTGGCGGGGATGGGTCTGTCGCTGTATAACACTGGGGTACAGTACTGGTGGGGATGGGTCTGTCACTGAATAACACAGGGACACAGTATTGGTGGGGACGGGTCTGTCACTGTATAACACTGGGGTACAGTACTGGTGGGGATGGGTCTGTCGCTGTATAACACTGGGGTACAGTACTGGTGGGGACGGGTCAGTCACTGTATAACACTGGGGTACAGTACTGGTGGGGATGGGTCTGTCACTATAACACGGGTACAGTACTGGTGGGGATGGGTCTGTCACTGTATAACACTGGGGGACAGTACTGGTGGGGATGGGTCTGTCACTGAATAACACGGGGACACAGTATTGGTGGGGACGGGTCTGTCGCTGTATAACACTGGGATACAGTACTGGTGGGGACGGGTCAGTCACTGAATAACACAGGGACAAAGTATTGGTGGGGACGGGTCTGTCACTGTATAACACTGGGATACAGTACTGGTGGGGACGGGTCAGTCACTATAACACTGGAGTACAGTGCTGGTAGAGACGGGTCTGTCACTATAACACGGGTACAGTACTGGCGGGGACGGGTCACACTGTACAACACTGGGGTACAGTACAGGTGGGGACAGGTCTGTCACTATCACACTGGGGTACAGCACTGGTGGGGACAGGTCGGTCACTGTATAACACTGGGGTACAGCACTGGTGGGGACAGGTCTGTCACTGTAACACTGGGGCACAACACTGGTGGGGACAGGTCTGTCACTGTATAACACTGGGGTACAGTACTGGTGGGGACTGGTCTGTCACTGTATAACACTGGGGTACAGTACTGGTGGGGACGGGTCTGTCACTGTATAACACTGGGGTACAGTACTGGTGGGGACGGGTCTGTCACTGTATATCACTGGGGTACAGTACTGGTGGGGATGGGTCTGTCACTGCACAACACTGGGGTGTAGTACTGGTGGGGATGGGTCTGTCACTGTATAACACTGGTATACAGTACTGGTGGGGACGGGTCTGTCACTGTATAACACTGGGGTACAGTACTGATGGGGACAGGTCTGAGACTGTAACATTGGGGTACAGCACTGGTGGGGACTGGTCTGTCGCTGTATCACACTGGGGTACAGTACTGGTGGGGACAGGTCTGTCACTGTATAACACTGGGGTACAGTACTGGCGGGGACAGGTCTGTCACTGTATAACACTGGGGTACAGTACTGATGGGGATGGGACTGTCACTGTATAACACGGGTACAGTACTGATGGGGATGGGTCTGTCACTGTATAACATGGGTACAGTACTGGTGGGGACGGGTCTGTCACTGTATCACACTGGGGTACAGTACTGGCGGGGACGGGTCTGTCGCTGTATAACACTGGGGTACAGTACTGGTGGGGACGGGTCTGTCACTGTATAACACTGGGGTACCGTACTGGCTGGGACTGGTCTGTCGCTGTATAACACTGGGGTACAGTCCTGGTGGGGATGGGTCTGTCACTGTATAACACTGGGGTGCAGTACTGGTGGGGATGGGTCAGTCACTGTATAACACTGGGGTGCAGTACTGGTGGGGATGGGTCGGTCACTGTATAACACTGGGGTACAGTACTGGTGGGGACAGGTCTGTCACTGGATACCACTGGGGTACAGTACTGGTGGGGATGGGTCTGTCACTGTATAACACGGGTACAGTACTGGTGGCGCCGGATCTGTCACTGTATAACACTGGGATACAGTACTGGTGGGGGCAGGTCTGTCACTGTATAACACTGGGGTACAGGACTGGTGGGGATGGGTCTGTCGCTGTATAACACTGGGATACAGTACTGGTGGGGACGGGTCTCTCAGTGTATAACACTGGGGCACAGTACTGGTGGGGATGGGTCTGTCGCTGTATAACACTGGGATACAGTACTGGTGGGGATGGGTCTGTCAGTGTATAACACAGGGACACAGTATTGGTGCGGACGGATCTGTCGCTGTATAACACTGGGATACAGTACTGGTGGAGATGGGTCTGTCACTATAACACGGGTACAGTACTGGCGGGGACGGGTCTGTCACTGTATAACACTGGGTTACAGTACTGGTGGGGACAGGTCGGTCACTGTATAACACTGGGGTACAGTACTGGTGGGGACAGGTCTGTCACTGGATACCACTGGGGTACAGTACTGGTGGCGACGGATCTGTCACTGTATAACACTGGGGTACAGTACTGGTGGGGACGGATCTGTCACTGTTCAACACTGGGGTACAGCACTGGTGGGGACAGGTTTGTCACTGTATATCACTGGGGTGCAGTACTGGTGGGGATGGGTCTGTCTCTATAACACTGGGGTACAGTTCTGGTGGGGACGGGTCTGTCACTGTATAACACTGGGGTACAGTACTGGTGGGGACAGGTCTGTCACTGTATAACACTGGGGTACAGTACTGGCGGGGACGGGTCTCACTGTATAACACTGGGGTGCAGTACTGGTGGGGACGGGTCTGTCACTGTATAACACTGGGGTACAGTACTGGTGGGGACAGGTCTGTCACTGTATAACACTGGGGTACAGTTCTGGTGGGGACGGGTCTGTCACTGTATAACACTGGGGTACAGTACTGGTGGGAAGGGTCTGTCACTATAACACTGGGGTACAGTACTGGCGGGGAAGGGTCTCACTGTATAACACTGGGGTACAGTACTGGTGGGAAGGGTCTGTCACTGTATAACACTGGGATACAGTACTGGTTGGATTGGTCTTTCGATGTATAACACTGGGTTACGCACTGGCGGGGACGGGTCTGTCGCTGTATAACACTGGGGTACAGTACTGGTGGGGACGGGTCTGTCACTGTATAGCACTGGGGCACAGTACTGGTGGGGACGGGTCTGTCACTGTATAACACTGGGGCACAGTACAGGTGGGGACGGGTCTGTCACTGTATAACACTGGGTTACAGTACTGGTGGGGATGGGTCTGTCGCTGTATAACACTGGGGTACAGTACTGGTGGGGATGGGTCTGTCACTGAATAACACAGGGACAAAGTATTGGTGGGGACGGGTCTGTCACTGTATAACACTGGGATACAGTACTGGTGGGGACGGGTCAGTCACTATAACACTGGAGTACAGAACTGGTAGAGACGGGTCTGTCACTATAACACGGGTACAGTACTGGCGGGGACGGGTCACACTGTACAACACTGGGGTACAGTACTGGTGGGGACAGGTCTGTCACTATCACACTGGGGTACAGCACTGGTGGGGACAGGTCGGTCACTGTATAACACTGGGGTACAGTGCTGGTGGGGACAGGTCTGTCACTGGATACCACTGGGGTACAGTACTGGTGGCGACGGATCTGTCACTGTATAACACTGGGGTACAGCACTGGTGGGGACAGGTCTGTCACTGTAACACTGGGGCACAGCACTGGTGGGGACAAGTCTGTCACTGTATAACACTGGGGTACAGTACTGGTGGGGACTGGTCTGTCACTGTATAACACTGGGGTACAGTACTGGTGGGGAGGGGTCTGTCACTGTGTAACACTGGGGTACAGTACTGGTGGGGACGAGTCTGTAACTGTATAACACTGGGGTACAGTACTGGTGGGGACGGGTCTGTCACTGTATATCACTGGGGTGCAGTACTGGTGGGGATGGGTCTGTCACTGCACAACACTGGGGTGTAGTACTGGTGGGGATGGGTCTGTCACTGTATAACACCGGTATACAGTACTGGTGGGGACGGGTCTGTCACTGTATATCACTGGGGTGCAGTACTGGTGGGGATGGGTCTGTCACTGCACAACACTGGGGTGCAGTACTGGTGGGGACGGTTCTGTCACTGTATAACACTGGGGTACAGCACTGGTGGGGACTGGTCTGTCGCTGTATCACACTGGGGTACAGTACTGGTGGGGACGGGTCTGTCACTGTATAACACTGGGGTACAGTACTGATGGGGATGGGACTGTCACTGTATAACACGGGTACAGTACTGATGGGGATGGGTCTGTCACTGTATAACATGGGTACAGTACTGGTGGGGACGGGTCTGTCACTGTATCACACTGGGGTACAGTACTGGCGGGGACGGGTCTGTCGCTGTATAACACTGGGGTACAGTACTGGTGGGGACGGGTCTGTCACTGTATAACACTGGGGTACCGTACTGGCAGGGACTGGTCTGTCGCTGTATAACACTGGGGTACAGTCCTGGTGGGGATGGGTCAGTCACTGTATAACACTGGGGTACAGTACTGGTGGGGACGGGTCTCTCAGTGTATAACACAGGGACACAGTATTGGTGCGGACGGGTCTGTCGCTGTATAACACTGGGATACAGTACTGGTTGAGACGGGTCTGTCACTATAACACAGGTACAGTACTGGCGGGGATGGGTCTGTCACTGTATAACACTGGGGTACAGTACTGGCGGGGACGGGTCACACTGTACAACACTGGGTTACAGTACTGGTGGGGGCAGGTCGGTCACTGTATAACACGGGGGTACAGTACTGGTGGGGACAGGTCTGTCACTGGATACCACTGGGGTACAGTACTGGTGGCGACGGATCTGTCACTGTATAACACTGGGGTACAGTACTGGTGGGGACGGATCTGTCACTGTTCAACACTGGGGGACAGCACTGGTGGGGACAGGTTTGTCACTGTATAACACTGGGGTGCAGTACTGGTGGGGATGGGTCTGTCTCTATAACACTGGGGTACAGTTCTGGTGGGGACGGGTCTGTCACTGTATAACACTGGGGTACAGTACTGGTGGGGACAGGTCTGTCACTGTATAACACTGGGGTACAGTACTGGCGGGGACGGGTCTCACTGTATAACACTGGGGTGCAGTACTGGTGGGGACGGGTCTGTCGCTGTATAACACTGGGGTACAGTACTGGTGGGGACGGGTCTGTCACTGTATAACACTGGGGTACAGTACTGATGTGGACAGGTCTGTCACTGTATAACACTGGGGTACAGTACTGGTGGGGACGGGTCTCACTGTATAACACTGGGGTACAGTACTGGTGGGGACGGGTCTGTCACTGTATAACACTGGGGTACAGTACTGGTGGGGACGGGTCTCACTGTATAACACTGGGGTACAGTACTGGTGGGGACGGGTCTGTCGCTGTATAACACTGGGGTACAGTACTGGTGGGGACGGGTCTGTCACTGTATAACACTGGGGTACAGTACTGATGTGGACAGGTCTGTCACTGTATAACACTGAGGTACAGTTCTGGTGGGGACGGGTCTCACTGTATAACACTGGGGTACAGTACTGGTGGGGACGGGTCTGTCACTGTATAACACTGGGGTACAGTACTGGTGGGGACGGGTCTGTCACTGTATAACACTGGGGTACAGTACTGATGTGGACAGGTCTGTCACTGTATAACACTGAGGTACAGTTCTGGTGGGGACGGGTCTCACTGTATAACACTGGGGTACAGTACTGGTGGGAAGGGTCTGTCACTGGATAACACTGGGGTACAGTACTGGCGAGGAAGGGTCTCACTGTATAACACTGGGGTACAGTACTGGTGGGAAGGGTCTGTCACTGTATAACACTGGGATTCAGTACTGGTTGGATTGGTCTTTCGATGTATAACACTGGGTTACCGCACTGGCGGGGACGGGTCTGTCGCTGTATAACACTGGGGTACAGTACTGGTGGGGACGGGTATGTCACTGTATAGCACTGGGGCACAGTACTGGTGGGGACGGGTCTGTCACTGTATAACACTGGGGCACAGTACAGGTGGGGACGGGTCTGTCACTGTATAACACTGGGTTACAGTACTGGTGGGGATGGGTCTGTCACTGCATAACACTGGGGCACAGCACTGGTGGGAATGGGTCTGTCGCTGTATAACACTGGGTTACAGTACTGGTGGGGATGGGTCAGTCACTGTATAACACTGGGGTGCAGTACTGGTGGGGGTGGGTCTGTCACTGTATAACACTGGGGTACAGTACTGGTGGGGATGGGTCTGTCGCTGTATAACACTGGGATACAGTACTGGTGGGGACGGGTCTCTCAGTGTATAACACAGGGACACAGTATTGGTGCGGACGGGTCTGTCGCTGTATAACACTGGGATACAGTACTGGTGGAGATGGGTCTGTCACTATAACACGGGTACAGTACTGGTGGGGACGGGTCAGTCACTGTATAACACTGGGGTACAGTACTGGTGGGGATGGGTCTGTCACTGTATAACACGGGTACAGTACTGGTGGGGATGGGTCTGTCACTGTATAACACTGGGGGACTACTGGTGGGGATGGGTCTGTCACTGAATAACACGGGGACACAGTATTGGTGGGGACGGGTCTGTCGCTGTATAACACTGGGATACAGTACTGGTGGGGACGGGTCAGTCACTATAACACGGGTACAGTACTGGCGGGGACGGGTCACACTGTACAACACTGGGGTACAGCACTGGTGGGGACAGGTCGGTCACTGTATAACACTGGGGTACAGTGCTGGTGGGGACAGGTCTGTCACTGGATACCACTGGGGTACAGTACTGGTGGCGACGGATCTGTCACTGTATAACACTGGGGTACAGCACTGGTGGGGACAGGTCTGTCACTGTAACACTGGGGCACAGCACTGGTGGGGACAGGTCTGTCACTGTATAACACTGGGGTACAGTACTGGTGGGGACTGGTCTGTCACTGTATAACACTGGGGTACAGTACTGGTGGGGACGGGTCTGTCACTGTGTAACACTGGGGTACAGTACTGGTGGGGACGAGTCTGTCACTGTATAACACTGGGGTACAGTCCTGGTGGGGACGGGTCTGTCACTGCACAACACTGGGGTGTAGTACTGGTGGGGATGGGTCAGTCACTGTATAACACTGGGGTACAGTACTGGTGGGGATGGGTCAGTCACTGTATAACACTGGGGTACAGTACTGGTGGGGATGGGTCAGTCACTGTATAACACTGGGGTGCAGTACTGGTGGGGGTGGGTCTGTCACTGTATAACACTGGGGTACAGTACTGGTGGGGATGGGTCTGTCGCTGTATAACACTGGGATACATTACTGGTGGGGATGGGTCTGTCGCTGTATAACACTGGGGTACAGTACTGGTGGGGATGGGTCTGTCGCTGTATAACACTGGGATACAGTACTGGTGGGGACGGGTCTCTCAGCGTATAACACAGGGACACAGTATTGGTGCGGACGGGTCTGTCGCTGTATAACACTGGGATACAGTACTGGTGGAGATGGGTCTGTCACTATAACACGGGTACAGTACTGGCGGGGACGGGTCTGTCACTGTATAACACTGGGGTACAGTACTGGCGGGGACGGGTCACACTGTACAACACTGGGTTACAGTACTGGTGGGGACAGGTCGGTCACTGTATAACACTGGGGTACAGTACTGGTGGGGACAGGTCTGTCACTGGATACCACTGGGGTACAGTACTGGTGGCGACGGATCTGTCACTGTATAACACTGGGGTACAGTACTGGTGGGGACGGATCTGTCACTGTTCAACACTGGGGTACAGCACTGGTGGGGACAGGTTTGTCACTGTATAACACTGGGGTGCAGTACTGGTGGGGATGGGTCTGTCTCTCTAACACTGGGGTACAGTTCTGGTGGGGACGGGTCTGTCACTGTATAACACTGGGGTACAGTACTGGTGGGGACAGGTCTGTCACTGTATAACACTGGGGTACAGTACTGGCGGGGACGGGTCTCACTGTATAACACTGGGGTGCAGTACTGGTGGGGACGGGTCTGTCACTGTATAACACTGGGGTACAGTACTGGTGGGGACAGGTCTGTCACTGTATAACACGGGTACAGTTCTGGTGGGGACGGGTCTGTCACTGTATAACACTGGGGTACAGTACTGGTGGGAAGGGTCTGTCACTATAACACTGGGGTACAGTACTGGCGGGGAAGGGTCTCACTGTATAACACGGGTACAGTACTGGTGGGAAGGGTCTGTCACTGTATAACACTGGGATACAGTACTGGTTGGATTGGTCTTTCGATGTATAACACTGGGGTACCGCACTGGCGGGGACGGGTCTGTCACTGTATAACACTGGGTTACAGTACTGGTGGGGATGGGTCTGTCGCTGTATAACACTGGGGTACAGTACTGGTGGGGATGGGTCTGTCACTGAATAACACAGGGACACAGTATTGGTGGGGACGGGTCTGTCGCTGTATAACACTGGGGTACGGTACTGGATGGGACAGGTCTGTCACTGTAACACTGGGGCACAGCACTGGTGGGGACAGGTCTGTCACTGTATAACACTGGGGTACAGTACTGGTGGGGACTGGTCTGTCACTGTATAACACTGGGGTACAGTACTGGTGGGGACGGGTCTGTCACTGTATATCACTGGGGTACAGTACTGGTGGGGACGGGTCTGTCACTGCACAACACTGGGGTGTAGTACTGGTGGGGATGGGTCTGTCACTGTATAACACTGGAATACAGTACTGGTGGGGACGGGTCTGTCACTGTATAACACTGGGGTACAGTACTGGTGGGGACGGGTCTGTCACTGTATAACACTGGGGTACAGTACTGATGGGGACAGGTCTGTCACTGTCACATTGGGGTACAGTACTGGCGGGGACGGGTCTGTCACTGTATAACACTGGGGTACAGTACTGATGGGGATGGGACTGTCACTGTATAACACTGGAATACAGTACTGGTGGGGACGGGTCTGTCACTGTATAACAATGGGGTGCAGTACTGGTGGGGACGGGTCTGTCACTGTATAACACTGGGGTACAGTACTGGTGGGGATGGGTCTGTCACTGTATAACACTGGAATACAGTACTGGTGGGGACGGGTCTGTCACTGTATAACACTGGGGTGCAGTACTGGTGGGGACGGGTCTGTCACTGTATAACACTGGGGTACAGTACTGGTGGGGACGGGTCTGTCACTGTATAACACTGGGGTACAGTACTGATGGGGACAGGTCTGTCACTGTCACATTGGGGTACAGTACTGGCGGGGACGGGTCTGTCACTGTATAACACTGGGGTACAGTACTGATGGGGATGGGACTGTCACTGTATAACACGGGTACAGTACTGATGGGGATGGGTCTGTCACTGTATAACATGGGTACAGTACTGATGGGGATGGGTCTGTCACTGTATAACACGGGTACAGTACTGGTGGGGACGGTTCTGTCACTGTATCACACTGGGGTACAGTACTGGCGGGGACGGGTCTGTCACTGTATAACACTGGGGTACAGTACTGGTGGGGACGGGTCTGTCACTGTATAACACTGGGGTACCGTACTGGCAGGGACTGGTCTGTCGCTGTATAACACTGGGGTACAGTACTGGTGGGGACGGGTATGTCACTGTATAGCACTGGGGCACAGTACTGGTGGGGACGGGTCTGTCACTGTATAACACTGGGGCACAGTACAGGTGGGGACGGGTCTGTCACTGTATAACACTGGGTTACAGTACTGGTGGGGATGGGTCTGTCACTGCATAACACTGGGGCACAGCACTGGTGGGGATGGGTCTGTCGCTGTATAACACTGGGGTACAGTACTGGTGGGGATGGGTCAGTCACTGTATAACACTGGGGTGCAGTACTGGTGGGGGTGGGTCTGTCACTGTATAACACTGGGGTACAGGACTGGTGGGGGTGGGTCTGTCGCTGTATAACACTGGGGTGCAGTACTGGTGGGGGTGGGTCTGTCGCTGTATAACACTGGGGTACAGTACTGGTGGGGATGGGTCTGTCGCTGTATAACACTGGGATACAGTACTGGTGGGGACGGGTCTCTCAGTGTATAACACAGGGACACAGTATTGGTGCGGACGGGTCTGTCGCTGTATAACACTGGGATACAGTACTGGTGGAGATGGGTCTGTCACTATAAGACGGGTACAGTACTGGTGGGGACGGGTCTGTCACTGTATAACACTGGGGTACAGTACTGGTGGGAAGGGTCTGTCACTATAACACTGGGGTACAGTACTGGCGGGGAAGGGTCTCACTGTATAACACTGGGGTACAGTACTGGTGGGAAGGGTCTGTCACTGTATAACACTGGGATACAGTACTGGTTGGATTGGTCTTTCGATGTATAACACTGGGGTACCGCACTGGCGGGGACGGGTCTGTCACTGTATAACACTGGGTTACAGTACTGGTGGGGATGGGTCTGTCGCTGTATAACACTGGGGTACAGTACTGGTGGGGATGGGTCTGTCACTGAATAACACAGGGACACAGTATTGGTGGGGACGGGTCTGTCGCTGTATAACACTGGGGTACGGTACTGGATGGGACAGGTCTGTCACTGTAACACTGGGGCACAGCACTGGTGGGGACAGGTCTGTCACTGTATAACACTGGGGTACAGTACTGGTGGGGACTGGTCTGTCACTGTATAACACTGGGGTACAGTACTGGTGGGGACGGGTCTGTCACTGTATATCACTGGGGTACAGTACTGGTGGGGACGGGTCTGTCACTGCACAACACTGGGGTGTAGTACTGGTGGGGATGGGTCTGTCACTGTATAACACTGGGGTACAGTACTGGTGGGGACGGGTCTGTCACTGTATAACACTGGGGTACAGTACTGATGGGGACAGGTCTGTCACTGTCACATTGGGGTACAGTACTGGCGGGGACGGGTCTGTCACTGTATAACACTGGGGTACAGTACTGATGGGGATGGGACTGTCACTGTATAACACTGGAATACAGTACAGGTGGGGACGGGTCTGTCACTGTATAACACTGGGGTGCAGTAGTGGTGGGGACGGGTCTGTCACTGTATAACACTGGGGTACAGTACTGGTGGGGATGGGTCTGTCACTGTATAACACTGGAATACAGTACTGGTGGGGACGGGTCTGTCACTGTATAACACTGGGGTGCAGTACTGGTGGGGACGGGTCTGTCACTGTATAACACTGGGGTACAGTACTGGTGGGGACGGGTCTGTCACTGTATAACACTGGGGTACAGTACTGATGGGGACAGGTCTGTCACTGTCACATTGGGGTACAGTACTGGCGGGGACGGGTCTGTCACTGTATAACACTGGGGTACAGTACTGATGGGGATGGGACTGTCACTGTATAACACGGGTACAGTACTGATGGGGATGGGTCTGTCACTGTATAACATGGGTACAGTACTGATGGGGATGGGTCTGTCACTGTATAACACGGGTACAGTACTGGTGGGGACGGTTCTCTCACTGTATCACACTGGGGTACAGTACTGGCGGGGACGGGTCTGTCACTGTATAACACTGGGGTACAGTACTGGTGGGGACGGGTCTGTCACTGTATAACACTGGGGTACCGTACTGGCAGGGACTGGTCTGTCGCTGTATAACACTGGGGTACAGTACTGGTGGGGACGGGTATGTCACTGTATAGCACTGGGGCACAGTACTGGTGGGGACGGGTCTGTCACTGTATAACACTGGGGCACAGTACAGGTGGGGACGGGTCTGTCACTGTATAACACTGGGTTACAGTACTGGTGGGGATGGGTCTGTCACTGCATAACACTGGGGCACAGCACTGGTGGGGATGGGTCTGTCGCTGTATAACACTGGGGTACAGTACTGGTGGGGATGGGTCAGTCACTGTATAACACTGGGGTGCAGTACTGGTGGGGGTGGGTCTGTCACTGTATAACACTGGGGTACAGGACTGGTGGGGGTGGGTCTGTCGCTGTATAACACTGGGGTGCAGTACTGGTGGGGGTGGGTCTGTCGCTGTATAACACTGGGGTACAGTACTGGTGGGGATGGGTCTGTCGCTGTATAACACTGGGATACAGTACTGGTGGGGACGGGTCTCTCAGTGTATAACACAGGGACACAGTATTGGTGCGGACGGGTCTGTCGCTGTATAACACTGGGATACAGTACTGGTGGAGATGGGTCTGTCACTATAAGACGGGTACAGTACTGGTGGGGACGGGTCAGTCACTGTATAACACTGGGGTACAGTACTGGTGGGGATGGGTCTGTCACTGTATAACACGGGTACAGTACTGGTGGGGATGGGTCTGTCACTGTATAACACTGGGGGACAGTACTGGTGGGGATGGGTCTGTCACTGAATAACACGGGGACACAGTATTGGTGGGGACGGGTCTGTCGCTGTATAACACTGGGATACAGTACTGGTGGGGACGGGTCAGTCACTATAACACTGGGGTACAGTACTGGTAGAGACGGGTCTGTCACTGAATAACACAGGGACAAAGTATTGGTGGGGACGGGTCTGTCACTGTATAACACTGGGATACAGTACTGGTGGGGACGGGTCAGTCACTATAACACTAGAGTACAGTACTGGTAGAGACGGGTCTGTCACTATAACACGGGTACAGTACTGGCGGGGACGGGTCACACTGTACAACACTGGGGTACAGCACTGGTGGGGACAGGTCGGTCACTGTATAACACTGGGGTACAGTGCTGGTGGGGACAGGTCTGTCACTGGATACCACTGGGGTACAGTACTGGTGGCGACGGATCTGTCACTGTATAACACTGGGGTACAGCACTGGTGGGGACAGGTCTGTCACTGTAACACTGGGGCACAGCACTGGTGGGGATTGGTCTGTCACTGTATAACACTGGGGTACAGTACTGGTGGGGACGGGTCTGTCACTGTGTAACACTGGGGTACAGTACTGGTGGGGACGAGTCTGTCACTGTATAACACTGGGGTACAGTACTGGTGGGGACGGGTCTGTCACTGCACAACACGGGGTGTAGTACTGGTGGGGATGGGTCTGTCACTGTATAACACTGGGGTACAGTACTGGTGGGGATGGGTCAGTCACTGTATAACACTGGGGTACAGTACTGGTGGGGATGGGTCAGTCACTGTATAACACTGGGGTGCAGTACTGGTGGGGGTGGGTCTGTCACTGTATAACACTGGGGTACAGTACTGGTGGGGATGGGTCTGTCGCTGTATAACACTGGGATACAGTCCTGGTGGGGATGGGTCAGTCACTGTATAACACTGGGGTGCAGTACTGGTGGGGATGGGTCTGTCACTGTATAACTCTGGGGTACAGTACTGGTGGGGATGGGTCAGTCACTGTATAACACTGGGGTACAGTACTGGTGGGGATGGGTCTGTCACTGTATAACACTGGGGTGCAGTACTGGTGGGGATGGGTCTGTCACTGTATAACACGGGTACAGTACTGGTGGGGATGGGTCTGTCACTGTATAACACTGGGGCACAGTACTGGTGGGGATGGGTCTGTCGCTGTATAACACTGGGATACAGTACTGGTGGGGACGGGTCTCTCAGTGTATAACACAGGGACACAGTATTGGTGCGGACGGGTCTGTCGCTGTATAACACTGGGATACAGTACTGGTGGAGACGGGTCTGTCACTATAACACAGGTACAGTACTGGCGGGGACGGGTCTGTCACTGTATAACACTGGGGTACAGTACTGCCGGGGACGGGTCACACTGTACAACACTGGGTTACAGTACTGGTGGGGGCAGGTCGGTCACTGTATAACACGGGGGTACAGTACTGGTGGGGACAGGTCTGTCACTGGATACCACTGGGGTACAGTACTGGTGGCGACGGATCTGTCACTGTATAACACTGGGGTACAGTACTGGTGGGGACGGATCTGTCACTGTTCAACACTGGGGTACAGCACTGGTGGGGACAGGTTTGTCACTGTATAACACTGGGGTGCAGTACTGGTGGGGATGGGTCTGTCTCTATAACACTGGGGTACAGTTCTGGTGGGGACGGGTCTGTCACTGTATAACACTGGGGTACAGTACTGGTGGGGACAGGTCTGTCACTGTATAACACTGGGGTACAGTACTGGCGGGGACGGGTCTCACTGTATAACACTGGGGTGCAGTACTGGTGGGAAGGGTCTGTCACTGTATAACACTGGGGTACAGTACTGGCGGGGAAGGGTCTCACTGTATAACACTGGGGTACAGTACTGGTGGGAGGGGTCTGTCACTGTATAACACTGGGATTCAGTACTGGTTGGATTGGTCTTTCGATGTATAACACTGGGGTACCGCACTGGCGGGGACGGGTCTGTCGCAGTATAACACTGGGGTACAGTACTGGTGGGGACGGGTATGTCACTGTATAGCACTGGGGCACAGTACTGGTGGGGAGGGGTCTGTCACTGTATAACACTGGGGCACAGTACAGGTGGGGATGGGTCAGTCACTGTATAACACTGGGGTACAGTACTGGTGGGGATGGGTCAGTCACTGTATAACACTGGGGTGCAGTACTGGTGGGGATGGGTCTGTCACTGTATAACACTGGGGTACAGTACTGGTGGGGACGGGTCTGTCGCTGTATAACACTGGGGTACAGTACTGGTGGGGACGGGTCTCTCAGTGTATAACACAGGGACACAGTATTGGTGCGGACGGGTCTGTCGCTGTATAACACTGGGATACAGTACTGGTGGAGACGGGTCTGTCACTATAACACGGGTACAGTACTGGCGGGGACGGGTCTGTCACTGTATAACACTGGGGTACAGTACTGGCGGGGACGGGTCACACTGTACAACACTGGGTTACAGTACTGGTGGGGACAGGTTGGTCACTGTATAACACTGGGGTACAGTACTGGTGGGGACAGGTCTGTCACTGGATACCACTGGGGTACAGTACTGGTGGCGACGGATCTGTCACTGTTCAACACTGGGGTACAGCACTGGTGGGGACAGGTTTGTCACTGTATAACACTGCGGTGCAGTACTGGTGGGGATGGGTCTGTCTCTATAACACTGGGGTACAGTTCTGGTGGGGACGGGTCTGTCACTGTATAACACTGGGGTACAGTACTGGTGGGGACAGGTCTGTCACTGTATAACACTGGGGTACAGTACTGGCGGGGACGGGTCTCACTGTATAACACTGGGGTGCAGTACTGGTGGGGACGGGTCTGTCACTGTATAACACTGGGGTACAGTACTGGTGGGGACAGGTCTGTCACTGTATAACACTGGGGTACAGTTCTGGTGGGGACGGGTCTGTCACTGTATAACACTGGGGTACAGTACTGGTGGGAAGGGTCTGTCACTGTATAACACTGGGGTACAGTACTGGCGGGGAAGGGTCTCACTGTATAACACTGGGGTACAGTACTGGTGGGAAGGGTCTGTCACTGTATAACACTGGGATACAGTACTGGTTGGATTGGTCTTTCGATGTATAACACTGGGGTACCGCACTGGCGGGGACGGGTCTGTCGCTGTATAACACTGGGGTACAGTACTGGTGGGGACGGGTCTGTCACTGAATAGCACTGGGGCACAGTACTGGTGGGGACGGGTCTGTCACTGTATAACACTGGGGCACAGTACAGGTGGGGACGGGTCTGTCACTGTATAACACTGGGTTACAGTACTGGTGGGGATGGGTCTGTCGCTGTATAACACTGGGGTACAGTACTGGTGGGGACGGGTCTGTCACTGTATAACACTGGGGTACAGTACTGGTGGGGATGGGTCTGTCACTGAATAACACAGGGACACAGTATTGGTGGGGACGGGTCTGTCACTGTATAACACTGGGGTACAGTACTGGATGGGACAGGTCTGTCACTGTATAACACTGGGGTACAGTACTGGTGGGGATGGGTCTGTCGCTGTATAACACTGGGGTACAGTACTGGTGGGGACGGGTCAGTCATTGTATAACACTGGGGTACAGTACTGGTGGGGATGGGTCTGTCACTGTATAACACGGGTACAGTACTGATGGGGATGGGTCTGTCACTGTATAACACTGGGGGACAGTACTGGTGGGGATGGGTCTGTCACTGAATAACACGGGGACACAGTATTGGTGGGGACGGGTCTGTCGCTGTATAACACTAGGATACAGTACTGGTGGGGACGGGTCAGTCACTATAACACTGGGGTACAGTACTGGTAGAGACGGGTCTGTCACTGATTAACACAGGGACAAAGTATTGGTGGGGACGGGTCTGTCACTGTATAACACTGGGATACAGTACTGGTGGGGACGGGTCAGTCACTATAACACTGGGATACAGTACTGGTAGAGACGGGTCTGTCACTATAACACGGGTACAGTACTGGCGGGGACGGGTCACACTGTACAACACTGGGGTACAGTACTGGTGGGGACACGTCTGTCACTATCACACTGGGGTACAGCACTGGTGGGGACAGGTCGGTCACTGTATAACACTGGGGTACAGTGCTGGTGGGGACAGGTCTGTCACTGTAACACTGGGGTACAGTACTGGTGGGGATGGGTCTGTCACTGGATACCACTGGGGTACAGTACTGGTGGCGACGGATCTGTCACTGTATAACACTGGGGTACAGCACTGGTGGGGACAGGTCTGTCACTGTAACACTGGGGCACAGCACTGGTGGGGACAGGTCTGTCACTGTATAACACTGGGGTACAGTACTGGTGGGGACTGGTCTGTCACTGTATCACACTGGGGTACAGTACTGGTGGGGACGGGTCTGTCACTGTGTAACACTGGGGTACAGTACTGGTGGGGACGAGTCTGTCACTGTATAACACTGGGGTACAGTACTGGTGGGGACGGGTCTGTCACTGTATATCACTGGGGTACAGTACTGGTGGGGATGGGTCTGTCACTGCACAACACTGGGGTGTAGTACTGGTGGGGATGGGTCTGTCACTGTTTCACACTGGTATACAGTACTGGTGGGGACGGGTCTGTCACTGTATAACACTGGGGTACAGTACTGGTGGGGACAGGTCTGTCACTGTATAACACTGGGGTGCAGTACTGGTGGGGACGGGTCTGTCACTGTATAACACTGGGGTACAGCACTGGTGGGGACTGGTCTGTCACTGTATAACACTGGGGTACCGTACTGGCAGGGACTGGTCTGTCGCTGTATAACACTGGGGTACAGTCCTGGTGGGGATGGGTCTGTCACTGTACAACACTGGGGTGCAGCACTGGTGGGGATGGGTCAGTCACTGTATAACACTGGGGTGCAGTACTGGTGGGGATGGGTCTGTCACTGTATAACACTGGGGTACAGTACTGGTGGGGATGGGTCAGTCACTGTATAACACTGGGGTACAGTACTGGTGGGGATGGGTCAGTCACTGTATAACACTGGGGAGCAGTACTGGTGGGGATGGGTCTGTCACTGTATAACACTGGGGTACAGTACTGGTGGGGATGGGTCTGTCACTGTATAACACCGCGGTACAGTACTGGTGGACGGGTCTGTCACTGTATAACACTGGGGTACAGTGCTGGTGGGGACGGGTCTGTCACTGTACAACACTGGGGTACAGTACTGGTGGACGGGTCTGTCGCTGTATAACACTGGGGTACAGTACTGGTGGGGACGGGTCTGTCACTATGACACTGGGGTACAGTGCTGGTGGGGACGGGTCTGTCACTGTACAACACTGGGGTACAGTACTGGTGGACGGGTCTGTCGCTGTATAACACTGGGGTACAGTGCTGGTGGGGACGGGTCTGTCACTATGACACTGGGGTACAGTACTGGTCGGACGGGTCTGTCACTATGACACTGGGGTACAGTACTGGTGGGGACGGGTCTGTCACTGTACAACACGGTTAGAGTACTGGTGGGGACGGGTCTGTCACTATGGCACTGGGGTACAGTACTGGTGGGGTCAGGTCTGTCGCTGTTTAACACTGGGGTACAGTACTGGTGAGGATGGGTCTGTCGCTGTTTAACACTGGAGTACAGTACTGGTGGGGACAGGTCTGTCACTGTATAACAGTGGGGTGCAGTCCTGGTGGGGGCGGGTCTGTCGCTGTACAGCACTGGGGTACAGTACTGGTGGGGACGGGTCTGTCGCTGTATTACACTGGGGGACAGTACTGGTGGGGACGGGTCTGTCACTGTATAACACTGGGGCACAGTACTGGTGGGGACGGGTCTGTCGCTGTATAACACTGGGGTGCAGTACTGGTGGGGGCAGGTCTGTCGCTGTATAACACAGGGGTACAGTACTGGTGGGGACGGGTCTGTCGCTGTATAACACTGGGGGACAGTACTGGTGGGGACGGGTCTGTCACTGTATAACACTGGGGCACAGTACTGGTGGGGACGGGTCTGTCGCTGTTTAACACTGGAGTACAGTACTGGTGGGGACAGGTCTGTCACTGTATAACACTGGGGTACAGTACTGGTGGGGACGTGTCTGTCGCTGTATAACACTGGGGTGCAGTACTGGTGGGGGCAGGTCTGTCGCTGTATAACACTGGGGTACAGTACTGGTGGGGACGGGTCTGTCGCTGTACAACACTGGGTACAGTACTGGTGGGTACGGGTCTGTCACTGTATAACACTGGGGTACAGTACTGGTGGGGACGGTTCTGTCACTGTATAACACTGGGGTACAGTACTGGTGGGGACGGGTCAGTCGCTGTACAACACTGGGGTACAGTACTGGTGGGGACGGTTCTGTCGCTGTATAACACTGGGGTACAGTACTGGTGGGGACGGCTCTGTCACTGTATAACACTGGGGTACAGTACTGGTGGGGACGGGTCAGTCGCTGTATAACACTGGGGTACAGTACTGGTGGGGACGGGTCAGTCGCTGTATAACACTGGGTACAGTACTGGTGAGGAGGGGTCTGTCACTATAACACTGGGGTACAGTGCTGGTGGGGACGGGTCTGTCGCTGTATAACACTGGGGTACAGTACTGGTGGGGACGGCTCTGTCACTGTATAACACTGGGGTACAGTGCTGGTGGGGAGGGGTCTGCCGCTGTGTAACTCTGGTATTTGTGGCGATGCTAATTGTCCCCTTTCTCACGCCCCCCTGCAGGTAGACGGGACACCGGCTGGACGGAGCGATGGCACGCCAGGCCTCCCACGATGACGCAGAGCGCTACCTTTTTGCTGACCATGGTTACACGGGCAACCCTGCCACCCAGGCCGACTGGACGGCCCGCCGCCTGGTGTGGGTGCCCTCAGAGCGGCATGGCTTTGAGGCAGCAGCCGTGGTAGAGGAGCGGGCTGACGAGGTGGTGGTCGAGCTGGCAGAGAGCGGGCGGCGGGTGACCGTGGCCAAGGCCGATGTGCAGCGGATGAACCCGCCCAAGTTCGCCAAGGTGGAGGACATGGCGGAGCTGACCTGCCTGAACGAGGCGTCGGTACTCCACAACCTGAAGGATCGCTACTATTCGGGCCTCATCTACGTGAGTGTCTGTCAGAGTGCTGTCTGTGGTCCTGCATGTCCCTCGGTGTGGGACAGCCTTCTGAAGCTTGGCAGCTCGTCGCGTCTGAACTCATCCTTCAGACCAGCCATAAAATACATGATATACCTCCCTATCTCTGTAACCTCCTCCAGACCCTACGATTCCCATCCTCCTGTTCAAATCCCTCCCTCGCTCCCTCCCTCCCTATCTCTAACCTCCTCCAGACCCTACAATCCACATCCTCCTGTTCAAATCCCTCCCTCGCCCCCTCCCTCCCTATCTCTAACCTCCTCCAGACCCTACAATCCACATCCTCCTGTTCAAATCCCTCCCTCACTCCCTCCCTCCCTCCCTATCTCTGTAACCTCCTCCAGACCCTACAATCCTCATCCTCCTGTTCAAATCCCTCCCTCGCACCCTATCTCTGTAACCTCCTCCAGCCCCTACAATCCTCGTCCTCCTGTTCAAATCCCTCCCTCGCTCCCTATCTCTGTAACCTCCTCCAGCCCCTACAATTCTCATTCTCCTGTTCAAATCCCTCCCTCGCCCCCTCCCTCCCTATCTCTGTAACCTCCTCCAGACCCTACAATCGTCATCCTCCTGTTCAAATCCCTCCCTCGCCCCCTATCTCTGTAACCTCCTCCAGCCCCTACAATTCTCATTCTCCTGTTCAAATCCCTCCCTCGCCCCCTCCCTCCCTATCTCTGTAACCTCCTCTAGCCCCTACAATCCTCATCCTCCTGTTCAAATCCCTCCCTCGCTCCCTCCCTCCCTATCTCTGTAACCTCCTCCAGCCCCTACAATTCTCATCCTCCTGTTCAAATCCCTCCTTCGCTCCCGCCCTCCCTATCTCTGTAACCTCCTCCAGACCCTACAATCCTCATCCTCCTGTTCAAATCCCTCCCTCGCCGCCTCCCTCGCTCCCTCCCTCCCTATCTCTGTAACCTCCTGCAGACCCTACAATCCTCATCCTCCTGTACAAATCCCTCCCTCGCTCCCTCCCTCCCTATCTCTGTAACCTCCTCCAGACCCTACAATTCTCATCCTCCTGTTCAAATCCCTCCCTCACTCCCTCCCTATCTCTGTAACCTCCTCCAGACCCTACAATTCTCATCCTCCTGTTCAAATCCCTCCCTCACTCCCTCCCTATCTCTGTAACCTCCTCCAGCGCCTACAATTCTCATCCTCCTGTTCAAATCCCTCCCTCGCTCCCTCCCTATCACTGTAACCTCCTCCAGACCCTACAATCCTCATACTCCTGTTCAAATCCCTCCCTCGCCCCCTCCCTCCCTATCTCTGTAACCTTCTCCAGCCCCTACAATCCTCATCCTCCTGTTCAAATCCCTCCCTCGCTCCCTCCCTCCCTATCTCTGTAACCTCCTGCAGACCCTACAATTCTCATCCTCCTGTTCAAATTCATCCCTCACTCGTGCGCTCCTTTCCTCTCCCTCATTCCCCCTCTTGGTTCGTCTTTGACACTCCCTCACTCTCCCTCACTCTCCCTCACTCTCCCTCACTCTCCCTCACTCTCCCTCACTCTCCCTCTCTCTCTCCCTCTCTCTCTCCCTCCCTCCCTCCCTCCCTCTCTCCCTCCCTCTCTCCCTCCCTCTCTCCCTCCCTCTCTCCCTCCCTCTCTCTCTCCCTCTCTCGCTCCCTCTCTCGCTCCCTCTCTCGCTCCCTCTCTCGCTCCCTCTCTCGCTCCCTCTCTCGCTCCCTCTCTCGCTCCCTCTCTCGCTCCCTCTCTCGCTCCCTCTCTCGCTCCCTCTCTCGCTCCCTCTCTCGCTCCCTCTCTCGCTCCCTCTCTCGCTCCCTCTCTCGCTCCCTCTCTCGCTCCCTCTCTCTCTCTTCTCTCTCTCTCCCTCTCTCTCTCTCTCCCTCTCTCTCTCCCTCTCTCTCTCTCCCTCTCTCTCTCTCTCCCTCTCTCTCTCTCTCCCTCTCTCTCTCTCTCCCTCTCTCTCTCTCTCTCTCTCCCTCTCTCTCTCTCTCCCTCTCTCTCTCTCTCCCTCTCTCTCTCCCTCTCTCTTTAGAGAGACTTTAGAGGTACTGGGGTAAAGACACAAACTCAATTTACATGAATAGTGTTGCTGTGAATGTTCTTAATGAGGTTTAATTACATTGAGGTGTGGAGATGTGAGTGTCGTGACTGCGTGACTCTCCAGTGGAGGTTTGTTCACAGTCAGGGAGTGGCTGCTGTGTGGCACTGCTCCTGTTTACGGGGATAGGGATGTGTGGCATTGTGTTGTTAGTCTGACATGATCTCTGAACTCAGAGCTGACAGCAGTTAGGTGTGCCTGCTGGGTGGGGTGAGCTGGAGGGCACGGTGACGACATGGCTCCAATCCTTGTTTGTAAATGATAAGGAATAATGCCAGAACATAAAATCCTGCTGTACAATTCAGCCCCCCCCACTCCCCACCCCGGTACCAGTACTGAGAGAGTGCTGCACTGTCGGAGGTAGATGTATATACTCTAGGATTTAAGCTCCATAATCCAGGCCGACACTCCCCCCGGTGCCAGTACTGAGGGAGTGCTGCACTGTCGGGGGTAGATGTATATACTCTAGGATTTGAGCTCCACAATCCAGGCCGACACTCCCCCCGGTACCAGTACTGAGGGAGTGCTGCACTGTCGGGGGTAGACGTATATACTCTAGGATTTGAGCTCCACAATCCAGGCCGACACTCCCCCCGGTGCCAGTACTGAGGGAGTGCTGCACTGTCGGAGGTAGATGTATATACTCTAGGATTTGAGCTCCACAATCCAGGCCGACACTCGCCGTTCTGATGAAAAGTGGCTCCTCTGAGACAGACAATGACCATCGATAAATGCGCCTTATGATTTGGTGATAGTAATCTTCCTCGAGGGGCAGATTTGCCTCCAGATCCGCCCCCCCCCCCCCCCAACCCTCAAATGGCCTGGCTCAATCTAAGGTTCTGCCCCCTCTCTCCTCGCCCCGGACTCTTTGAAATACTTGAATCATCCTTGACAGCTTGATTAGAGCATCCCTGGGTCAAACACTGGAGGAATGTCAAGCCTGGTTCATGCGCTCTGCCCTGTGATTTAACCACTCCTGTCGTATTTAACTGGGGGATGTGTGCTGGGAGTGAGGGGCAGAGAGGAGAAGAGAAGTTCCAGACACTGAGTGCAGCTGTACACTCTCCAGGGCCCCCACACGGTGGGAAGGCATTGGCACAGTGTATTTCCATTGGGTTCGTAATCCAGAGACCCAGAACAAGATCTGGGGACCCAGGCTCAAACTAAGCAGATGGTGAATTTGAATTCAATAGAAATGTGGAATTAAGAATCTGCTGATGACCATGAAACCATTGTCGATTGTCAGAAAAAACCCATCTGATTCACTAATGTCCTTTAGGGAAGGAAATCTGCCGTCCTTACCTGTTCTGGCCTACATGTGACTCCAGGGTCGCAGTAATGTGGTTGACTCTTAACTACCCTCTGAAATGTCTCCTCTGCTGGTGGCACAGTGGTTCTCACTGCAGCCTCACGGCGCCAGGGACCCGGGTTCAATTCCCGGCCTTGGGTCACTGTCTGTGCGGAGTCTGCACGTTCTCCCCGTGTCTGCGTGGGTTTCCTCCGGGTGCTCCAGTTTCCTCCCACATGCTGGTTAGGTGGTCATCAGAAGATTCTTAATTCCAGATTTTTATTGATTTCAAAGGCTAGAGTAAGATAAGGAGTGCTCGCCCTCCCGCCCTCGCCCTCCCGCCCTCGCCCTCCCGCCCTCGCCCTCCCGCCCTCCCGCCCTCGCCCTCCCGCCCTCGCCCTCCCGCCCTCGCCCTCCCGCCCTCGCCCTCCCGCCCTCGCCCTCCCGCCCTCGCCCTCCCGCCCTCGCCCTCCCGCCCTCGCCCTCCCGAGGCCTGTGCCTGGTTTTACAGTTCGCTGCTGCCTCGAGAGGGGTGTGTTGGGAGTGATTGAACGGAGCGACGCTCCTTGTGTGTTGACCACTCCTGACAATCAAACGCGGTGCCCTGTTGCCCTGATGGTGACGGCGGAGAGGGGGGGGGCGGGGGGGGGGGGGGTTGGGCATGGTAGCAATGGCGGACAGCAGTCAACCATTGAGTTGGATACATCCCTGGATCTGTCCTTGCTTCATTAAGCTCTGCTGTGCCCCAGGTGTGGGTACAGGCTCTGTTTACCCAAACCACTACACAAGATCAAGGACTTTCTATTAACGTGGTGAGATTGAGAAAATAAGATTTAGGAGCAGGAGTGGGCCATTCAGCCCCTCTAGCCTGCTACCTTATTACTCCTACTAATGGTGGTGGATGGGAAATCATGTAAGGGTTCAGGGCAGGGGGAATCAAGAGCAAGGGGAAAAGACAGCAAAGAGAATGGGAAAAGGGATAGCAGAGAAATCAAGGGCCAGAGTCAGATAAGGACACTGTAAAAACAAACCGTAGGATCGGGAAACGCGAGGAAGGTAGATTGGGGCAGGGAGAGTCAGATTAGTCACAGTGTAATTGAGGAGGAATTTCTAGAGTGGAAAGGCAGGGGCAGGCAATTAAAGAACAAATAGGTGAACTCCAGAACTTGTTTATTCCTGTTTGGGGCAGGAGTGGGAAGGGAATTGCGGCTGAACCATGGATTACATGGGAAATCAGAGATAGTATCAGATTCATGGGAGAAGTATACAGATTGGCGAGAGAAAGCAATAGGCCCGAGGATCGGGAGCAGTTTAAAATTCAGCAAAGGAGGATTAAGGGACTGATTAAGAAGAGGAAAATAGAATAGGAAACTAAGCTGGCGGGGGAACATAAAAACTGACTGTAAAAGTTTCTATGGGTATGTAAAGGGAAAAAGATTGACAAGCGGCACGGTGGCACAGTGGTTAGCATGGGTTTAATTCCCGGCTTGGGTGACTGTCTGTGCGGAGTCTGTACATTCTCCCCGTGTCTGCGTGGGTTTCCTCCGGGTGCTCTGGTTCCCTCCCACATTCTGAAAGATGTGCTGGTTAGGGTGCATTGGCCGTGCTAAATTCCCCCTCAGTGTATCCGAACAAGCGCCAGAGTGTGACGACTGGGGGGGATTTTTACAGTAATTTCATTGCTGTGTTAATGTAAGCCTACTTGTGTCACCAATAAATAAACTTAAAATGAATGTAGGCCCCTTACAGTCAGAAATGGGAGAATTCATAATAGGGGACCAAGAAATGGCTGAGGAACTAAATTTGTACTTTGCTTCTGTCGTCACAAGGAAGACATGAATAAAGTTTGATTTGATTTATTATTGTCACGTGTTGGTATACAGTGAAAAGTATTGTTCCTTGCGTTCATAGAGCGCTAGGAGAGAAGGAAAGGAGAGCTTTTAAAAAAGTTTTATTTATTAGTGTCACAAGTAGATTTACATTAACACTGCAATCAAGTTACTGTGAAAATCTCCTAGTCGCAACACTCCGGCGCTTGTTCGAGTACACTGAGGGAGAATTTAGCATGGCCAATGCATCTAACCAACACATCTTTCGGACTGTGGGAGGAAACTGGAGCACCCGGAGGAAACCCACAGGGAGAACGTGCAGTCTCCACACAGGCAGTGACCCAAGCTGGGAATCAAACTCGGGTCCCTGGCGCTGTGAGGCAGCAGTGCTAACCACTGTGCCACCTGGTGCAGGATATAGTGTTACAGACACAGCTAAGGTGTAGAGAAAGATCAGCTTAATATTTGGTAGATCCATTCAAAAGTTTGATGGCAGTAGGAGTCGGTTCGTATTTGACTTCAGACTTTTGTATCTTTTTCCCTACGAAAGAAGATGGAAGAGTGCATGTCAGGGATGCGTGGGGTCCTTAATTATGCCAGCTGCTTTGCCGAGGCAGCAGGAAGTGTAGATGGGTGGGAGGCTGGTTTGAGTGATGGACTGGGCTTCATTCACAACCCTTTGTAGTTTCTTGCGGTCTTGGGCAGAGCAGGAGCCATATCAAACTGTGATACAACCAGAAAGAATGCTTTCTGTGGTGCACCTGCAAAAATTGGGGTGAGATTCATAGTAGACATGCCAAATTTCCTAATTACCAAAAGTTCTGAAAGCAACAAGTTTTAGTGAGGAGCTGAAGGAAATTAGTATTCGTAAAGAAATGGTTTTGGGGAAATTGGGATTGAAGGTGGATAAATCTCCAGGTCCTGATAAGCTTCATCCCGGAGTATTTAAGGAAGTAGCCTTGCAGTTAATACATCCAATGGTGGTTATTTTCCACAATTCTTTGAACCCTGGACTGGTTCCTACAGATTGGAGAGTAGCTAATGTAAGCCCTCTATTCAAAAAGGGAGGTAGAGAGCAACAAGGAAATATAGACCAGTGAGCCTAATGTCAGTACTGGGGAAGTTGCCAGAGTCCATCATCAAGGCTTAGATAGCTCAGCATTTGGAAAGCAGTGGTATAATCAGACAAAGTCAGCATGGATTTACAAAGGGGAAATCATGCTTGATGAATCTATTGGAATTCCAGTAGCGTTGAATGGGTATAAATTGAGAGGTGGATACTCAGCGAGAACTTGGTGTCATCGTGCATCAGTCGCTGAAAGTAAGCGTACAGGTACAGCAAGCAGTAAAGAAGGCAAATGGATGTTGGCCTTCATAGCGAGGGGATTTGAGTTAGGAATAGGGATGTTTTGCTGCAATTGTACAGGGCGTTGGTGAGGCCACACCTGGAATATTGTGTGTAGTTTTGGGTGTCCTTATCTGAGGAAGGATGTACTTGCTATAGAGGGAGTACAGCGAAGGTTTACCAGACTGATTCCTGGGATGGCAGGTCTGTCATATGAGGAGAGACTAAGTCGGTTAGGATTATATTGACTGGAGTTTAGAAGAGCGAGAGGGGATCTAGAACATAAGAACAAGGAGCAACAGTAGGCCATCTGGCCCCTCGAGCCTGCTCCACCATTCAATAAGATTTACAAGGATGTTGCCTGGATTGAGTGGCATGCCTTATGAGGATAGGCTGAGGGAGCTCGGTCTTTTCTCCTTGGAGAGACGTAGGATGAGAGGAGATCTAATAGAGGTATATAAGATGTTGAGAGGCATAGATCGGGTGGACTCTCAGAGGCTTTTTCCCAGGGTGGAAATGGCTGCTACGAGAGGACACAGGTTTAAGGTGCTGGGGGGTAGGTACAGGAGAAATCATAGAATCATAGAAACCCTACAGTGCAGAAGGAGGCCATTCAGCCCATCGAGTCTGCACCGACCACAATCTCACCCAGGCCCTACCCCCACATATTTACCCACTAATCCCTCTAACCTACGCATCCCAAGACTCTAAGGGGCAATTTTTAACCTGGCCAATCAACCTAACCCGCACATCTTTGGACTGTGGGAGGAAACCGGAGCACCCGGAGGAAACCCACGCAGACACGAGGAGAATGTGCAAACTCCACACAGACAGTGACCCAAGCCGGGAATCGAACCCGGGACCCTGGAGCTGTGAAACAGCAGTGCTAACCACTGTGCTACCGTGCCGCCCATGTTAGGGGGAAGTTTTTCACACAGAGGGTGGTGGGCGAGTGGAATCGGCTGCCGTCAGTGGTGGTGGAGGCAAACTCAATAGGGTCTTTTAAGAGACTCCTGGATGAGTACATGGGACTTAATAGGATGGAGGGTGATTGGTAGGCCTAAAAGGTAGGGATAGGTTCGGCACAACTTGTGGGGCCGAAGGGCCTGTTTTGTGCTGTAGTTTTCTATGTTTCTATCATGGCTGATCTTTTTGTGGACTCAGCTCCACTTACCCACCCGCTCACCATAACCCTTAATTCCTTCACTGTTCAAAAATGTATCCTTAACTTAAAAACATTCAAGGAGGTAACCTCAACTGCTTCAATGGAATGGGCGGCACGGTGGCACAGTGGTTAGCACTGCTGCTTCACAGCTCCAGGGACCTGGGTTAGATTCCCGGCTTGGGTCACTGTCTGTGTGGAGTTTGCACATCCACGTGTCTGCGTGGGTTTCCTCCGGGTGCTCCGGTTTCCTCCCACAGTCCAAAGATGTGCGGGTTAGGTTGATTGGCCAAGGTTAAAAAAAAATTGCCCCTTAGAGTTCTGAGATGCGGAGGTTAGAGGGATTAGCGGGTAAATATGTGGGGGTAGGCCTGGGTGGGATTGTGGTTGGTGCAGACACGATGGGCAGAATGGCCTCCTTCTGCACTGTAGGGTTTCTATGATTTCTATGAATTCCACAGATTCACAACCCTTTGGGTGCAGAAGTTCCTCCTCAACTCAGTCCTAAATCTGCCCCCCCCCTTATTTTGAGGCCATGCCCCCTCGTTCTAGTTTCACCTGCCAATGGAAACAACTTCCCTGCTTCTATCTTATCTATTCCCTTCGTAATCTTATATGTTTCTATAAGATCTCCCCTCATTCTTCTGAATTCCAATGAGTGTGGTCCCAGTCTACTCAGTCTCTCCTCATAAGCCAACCCTCTCATCTCCGGAATCAACCTAGTGAATCTCCTCTGCACCCCCTCCAGTGCCAGTATATCCTTTCTCAAGTAAGGAGACCAAAACTGTACACAGTACTCCAGGTGTGGCCTCACCAGCACCTTATACAGCTGCAACATAACCTCGCTGTTTTTAAACTCCATCCCTCTAGCAATGAAGGACAAAATTCCATTTGCCTTCTTAATTACCTGTTGCACCTGCAAACCAACTCCTTGTGATTCCTGCACAAGGACACCCAGGTCCCTCTGCACAGCAGAATGCTGCAATTTTTTACCATTTAAATAAAAGTCAATTTTGCTGTTATTCCTACCAAAATGGATGACCTCACATTTACCAACATTGTACTCCATCTTCCAGACCCTCGCCCACTCACTTAGACTATCTATATCCCTTCGCAGACTTTGTGTCTTCTGCACACTTTGTTCTGCCACTCATCTTAGTGTCATCTGCGAATTTTGACACACTACACTTGGTCCCCAACTCCAAATCATCTGTGTAAATTGTAAACAATTGTGGTCCCAACACTGATCCCTGAGGCACACCACTAGTCACTGATCGCCAACCAGAAAAACAACCCATTTACCCCCACTCTTTGCTTTCTGTTAGTTAACCAATCCTCTATCCATGCTAATACATGACCTGTAACACCGTGCACCTTTATCTTATGCAGCAGCCTTTGGTGCGGCACTTTGTCAAATGCCTTCTGGAAATCCAGATACACCACATCCACAGGTTCCCCATTGTCCACTGAGCACGTAGTGTCCTCAAAGAATTCTACCAAATTAGTCAAACATGACCTGCCTTCATGAACCCATGCTGCGTCTTACCAATGGGACAATTTATATCCAGATGTCTCGCTATTTCTTCCTTGATGATAGATTCAAGCATTTTCCCCAGTAGAGAAGTTAAGCTCACTGGCCTATAGTTACCCGCCTTTTATCTACCTCCTTTTTTAAACAGTTGCATCACATTTGCTGTTTTCCAATCTGCGGGAACCACCCAGAATCTAACGAATTTTGGTAAATTACCACTAGTGCATTTGCTATTTCCCCTGCCATCTCTTTTAGTACCTGGGATGCATTCCATCAGGATCAGGAGACTTGTCTACCTTTAGCCCCATTAGCTTGCCCAACACTACCTCTTTAGTGATAATGATAGTTGCTCGGTCCTCACCTGCCACAGCCTTCCTGGCATCAATTTTTGGCATGTTATTTGTGTCTTCCACTGTGAAGACCGACACAAAATATCTGTTCAATGCCTCAGCCATTTTCTCATTTCCAGTTATTACATCCCCCTTCTCATCCTCTAAAGGACCAGTGTTTACTTCCGCCACTCTTTTTTGTTTTATATATTTGTAGAAACTTTTGCGATCTGTTTTTATATTCTGAGCTAGTTTACTCTCAAAATCCATCTTACTTTTCTTTATAGCTTTTTCGTGGCTTTCTGTTGACCTTTAAAGATTTCCTAATCCTCTAGTTTCCCACTAATCTTTGCCACTTTGTTTGCATTTTCTTTCAATTTGATACCCTCCTTTATTCCCTTAGATATCCATGACTGATTACCTATTTTTCTACAGTCCTTCCTTATCACTGGTATATACTTTTGCTGAGCACTGTGAAAAATCGTTTTGGAAGTCCTCCACTGTTCCTCAATGGTCCCACCCTAAAGTTTTTGCTCCCAGTCTACCTGAGCCAACTCCTCCCTCATCCCATTGTAGTCTCCTTTGTTTAAGCACAAGACACTGGTATTGGATTTTACCTTCTCACGCTCCATCTGTATTTTAAGTTCAACCATACTGTGATCGCTTCCGAGAGGATCCCTAACTGCAAGATCATTAATTATTCCTGTCTCATGACACAGGAATAGATCTAGGATAGCTTGCTCCCTCATAGGTTCCATTACATACTGTTCAAGGAAACTATCGCAGATACATTCTATGAACTCCTCCTCAAAGCTGCCTTGACTGGTTTGACCTATTGATGTGTAGATTAAAATCCTCCATGATAATTGCCGTACCATTTTTACATGCATCAGTTATTTCTTTGTTTATTTCTCGCCCCACTGTGATATTATTTGGTGGCCTATAGACTACACCTATCAGTGACTTTATTCCCTTACTATTTCTAATTTCCACCCAAATGGATTCAACTTTTTTCCCATCAAACCTATATCATCTCTCACTACTGCCCTGATATCCTTAAATATCAGAGCTACACCACCTCCCTTACCTTCCTGTCTGTCCTTCTGAACAGTCTGATTTCGCTGGATATTTAACTCCCAGTCATGACCATCCTGCAACCCTGTCTCTGTAATGGCCACCAAATCATACTCGTTCGCAATGATTTGTGCCGTCAACTCATTTACCTTGTTTCGAATGCTACGAGTATTCAGATAAAGTGCCCTTATGCTAGCTTTTGTACTTTCTTTTTGAATCCTAATGCTTCCTGAGTTCTCCTTTTAACTTTTTTCCTGATTTTCGATGTAGTTGAAACCTTCTCCCCACATGCTAACCTGCTGCTTTGTTTTCCATTGACTGTTATACTTCCCTTAGTTTTACCCTTCCCTTCCCCCCCCCAGCTTGCTAATTAAAGTCCTTGCGACCATCCTATTCATAGAAACTTGTAAAATTCTGACAGGGTAGATTCAGAAAGAATGTTCCCGATGGTGGGGGAGTCCAGAACTAGGGGTCATAGTTTGAGGATAAGGGGTAAACCATTTAGAACTGAGGTGAGGAGAAATTTCTTCACCCAGAGGCTGGTGGATGTGTGGAATTCACTCCCACAGAAAGTAGTTGAGGCCAAAACGTTGTGTGATTTCAAGAAGAAATTAGATATAGCTCTTGGGGCTAAAGGGATCAAGGGATGTGGAAGGGAAGTGGATATTGAATTTGATGATTAGCCATGATCAAAATGAATGGTGGAGCAGGTTTGAAGGGCCTAAGTTGAACAGAGGGATCTGGGAATACAGGTACAGAATTCCCTAAAAGTGACATCACAGGTGGATAGGGTCATAAAGAGTGCCTTTGGTACATTGGCCTTTATAAATCAGAGTATCGAGTATAAAAGTTGGAGTGTTATGGTAAGGTTATATAACAGTAATAAGTCTCACAACACCAGGTTAAAGTCCAACAGGTTTATTTGGTAGCAAATACCATAAGCTTTCGGAGCACAGCTCCTTCGTCAGATGGAGTGGATATCTGCTGCTTTGTTTTCCATTGACTGTTATACTTCCCTTAGTTTTACCCTTCCCTTCCCCCCCCCCCAGAGAACAGATATCCACCCCATCTGACGAAGGAGCTGTGCTCCGAAAGCTTATGGTATTTGCTACCAAATAAACCTGTTGGACTTTAACCTGGTGTTGTGAGACTTCTTACTGTGCTTACCCCAGTCCAACGCCGGCATCTCCACATCAAGGTTATATAAGGCATTGGTGAGGCCGAATTTGGAGTATTGTGTACAGTTTTGGTCACCTAGTTACAGGAAGGATGTAAATAAGGTTGAAAGAGTGCAGAGAAGGTTCACAAGGATGTTGCCGGGACTTGAGAAGCTGAGTTACAGAGAGAGATTGAATAGGTTGGGACTTTATTCCCTGGAGCGTAGAAGATTGAGGGGAGATTTGATAGAGGTGTATAAGATTTTGATGGGTATAGATAGGGTGAATGCAAGCAGGCTTTTTCCGCTGAGGCTAGGGGAGAAAAAAACCAGAGGGCATGGGTTAAGGGTGAAAGGAGAAAAGTTTAAAGGGAATATTAGGGGGGGCTTCTTCACGCAGAGAGTGGTGGGAGTGTGGAATGAGCTATCGGATAAAGTGTAAGAAAAACTTGGACGGGTTCATGGATGAGAGGGGTGTGGAGGGATATGGTCCAAGTGCAGGTCAGTGGGACTAGGCAAAAAATGGTTCGGCCACAGACAAGAAGGGCCAAAAGGCCTGTTTCTGAGCTATAATTTTCTCTGGTTCTATGGCCAAATGGCCGACTGTTTCTGTTACCCCACCCCCAGGAAGAAATTCCTCCTCCTCCTCTCTGTCTTCAGTGGGACACTCCCTTATTCTGAAACTCTGCCACGCGCCCCCCACCCCATCCTAGATTCCCTCCCCAAGTGGGGGGGAACATCCTCTCAGCATCCCCCCTGTCAAGCCCCCCTCCCCCCCGCCCTTAGGATCTGTTATGTTTCAATAAGATCCCCTCTCGTTCTTCTAAACTCCCAATGGATTACAGGCCCCAATTTGCTCAAACCTTTCCCCGCTAGACAATCCCCTTCACCCCAGGAATCGGGCCAGTGAACCTTCTGCGAACTGCCTCCAATGCGAGTCTATCCCTCCCTCAGTAAGGAGACCAAAACTCTGCGCAGTACTCCAGCTGCGGAAACACCAAATGCCCCGTACAGTTGTAGCGAGGTTTCCCCAACTTTTATACTCCATCCCCCTTTGCAATAAAGACCATTTACCTTCCTAACCACTTGCTGTAGTTGCCTGCAGGTTTTTTGTGATTTATGCGCCGGGACACCCAGATCCCTCTGCACTGGTAGCTACTCTTCCTGCCGAAATGGAGAAGTTGGCATTGTCCCACAATGTATTCCACAGCCAATGTTTTGTTGCTGTGAGGGGGTGAGGGGGCAGGGTGTTTTGTTCTCAGCATTGGGCTCCACTTGGGCCTCCACTCCACAAGTGCAGTGGAGGCCTCTCTTTCCTCCTCTTCCTTCCCCCCGCCCCCCACTTCCAGTGTCCGGGCAGTTACAGTCTCCATATCCCTGGTTAGACCACACTGGGTGCACCGTGCACAGTTCCAGTCTCTATCCCTCGGTTAGACCACACTGGGAGCACCATGCACAGTTCTGGTCTCCGTATCCCTTGGTTAGACCACACTGGGAGCACCATGCACAGTTCCGGTCTCCGTATCCCTTGGTTAGACCACACTGGGAGCACCGTGCACAGTTCTGGTCTCCGTATCCCTTGGTTAGACCACACTGGGAGCACCATGCACAGTTCTGGTCTCCGTATCCCTTGGTTAGACCACACTGGGAGCACCATGCACAGTTCCGGTCTCCGTATCCCTCGATTAGACCACACTGGGAGCACCGTGCACAGTTCCAGTCTCCGTATCCCTCGATTAGACCACACTGGGAGCACCGTGCACAGTTCTGGTCTCCATATCCCTTGGTTAGACCACACTGGGAGCACCGTGCACAGTTCTGGTCTCCGTATCCCTTGGTTAGACCACACTGGGAGCAGCGTGCATAGTTCCAATCTCCATATCCAGTGGTTAGACCACACTGGGAGCACAGTGCACAATTGTGCAAAATCTGGGTAAATACATAAGAGTGAAAGGAAGAGAAGGATATGGAGACTTTGGGGATGTGAGATGAAGAGAGTGGTGTGTGAATGTGGACACACTGGCTCAGAGTTTTGTCTGTGTGCATGTGGGAGCTGACCTATCATTGTTGTTTCCCTGTTTCTGACTGCCTCGTTCTCTTCCTCACAGACGTATTCGGGGTTGTTTTGTGTGGTCATCAATCCGTACAAAAACCTCCCCATCTACACCGAGCAGATTGTGGAAATGTACAGAGGCAAGAAACGGCACGAGGTCCCCCCCCACATCTACGCCATCTCGGAGACAGCCTATCGCAGCATGCTGCAAGGTAAGCTCAGTGGGGAACCTTCGAACTGCCTCCCCCACCTCCCCCATCCCCCTGCTGCCTCCAGTCAGCGGGGGGAAACATTGATACGAGACAGTCACAAATATATCCAAGCAAGGGGGCGGGAATCTAGGAGAAAGTTATTTACCCAGAGAGCGGGGAGAATGTGGCTCTCGCTCCCACAGGGAGTGGCCTGAGGGGCGGGTATCAGTGTGTCGGGTGTTGACATAACTCTGGGTAAACATACGAGGGGGAAAGGAATTGAAGGATATCGCGAGGAGGGTGAAATGAAGAGTAGGTGTGGCGGGTGGAGTGTCATGGGGAACGGGAGCATCGACACGGAGATGCCGGTCTGAATGGCCCCTCTCGGCCCTGTTAAATGTGATGTGAATCCTCTCTATCCTCCAAAGGGGTTGGCCGCCATTTGTGTTGGCTCTTCCTTAATGCCAGAAGATTGTCATCTCCTCTGTTTTTCCGTGACCAGGCAGGATGAGGACGAGATTATTCATTAACTCTAATTCTGTATGACTGATGAACTCTGCTGATATTCAGGCCGGCCATCGCTGACAATCATTCACTTTTATTTCTTTATTATATTCGGCAATATAAAGTTTCGTTGATAAAGAGAAACACCTGGTAAAATGTCTGTAAAACAACAAAATTGCTGTCGCACCTCTTGGAGACGGAAACAAGAATCCCAAATTTCAGAGGGAGCAGCTTATCTCTGAGAGCAATGTCCCACTTTGTTGGCACCCTCGCTCTGATTGGCTGAGGCGTTGCCAAGGAGAATGCCCCGAAGAACTATTATCTCCTGGGATTTTGTTTGATTGAGTCCGATGCCGGATCGTATCCCTCTTGGTTGCAGAAGGCCAGTCCCTATGTATAAATAGCTGTAACTTTTCTGAACTTATTCTTTCCTGGGATGTGGGCGTCACTGGCAATTGTTGCCCATCCCCAGTTGCCCCTTCAACTGAGTGTCCTGCTGGGGGCATTTCAGAGGGATGTCGACCACATCGCTGAGTGTCAGGGTCTAGAGTCACATGTAGGCCAGGCAGGGTAAGGACGGTGCCATTAGTGAACCAGATGGGTTTTTACGACAATCGATTGTGACGGGGGTCGATAAAGAGAAATTGTTCCCAGTGACAGGCGGATCGGGGACCAGAGGGGGACACAGATTGAAGGCGATTGGGAAAAGAACCAGAGGGGGTGAGGGGGGGGGTGAGGTGAGGGAATGTTTATTTTGAACGCAGCGAGTTGTTGTGATCTGGAAGGCGCTGCCTGAAAGGGCGGCGGAAGCAGATTCAACAGGAACTTTCCAAAGGGGCAACTGGAGAAATACTCGATGGGGAAACATTTGGGGAGGGGGATTGTGTGGATCACTCATTCACAGGGCCGCACAGTTAGCAAGAGGCAGAATGGCCTCTTCCGGTCCCCAGTGCTCCAAAGGTGATCTAACTGAGGGATACGGAGACTTGAACTATGTGGTGCTCCCAGTGTGATCTAACTGAGGGATACGGAGACCAGAACTGTGCACGGTGCTCTGTGTGTGGTCTAACCGAGGGATTATGGAGACCAGAACTGTGCATGGTGCTCCGAGTGTGATCTAATCGAGGGATACAGAGACCGGAACTTTGTATGGTGCTCTGAATGTGGTTTAACTGAGGGATGCGGAGACCAGAACTGTGTGTGGTGCTCCCAGTGTGGTTTAACTGAGGGATGCGGACACCGGAACTGTGCGTGGTGCTCTCAGTGTGGTTTAACTGAGGGATACGGACACCGGAACTGTGCATGGTGCTCCCAGTGTGATCTAACCGAGGGATACTGAGACTGGAATTGTGTACGGAGCTCCCAGTGTGGTCTAACCGAGGGATACGGAGACTGGAACTGTACACGGTGCTCCCAGTGTTGTCTAACCAACGGGTACGGAGAGCAGAACTTGAAGGGGCAAATTTTACAGGGAGATGGGGCAGGGAGGATGATTTATTGGTTCATTCGTTTACAGATCAGGACTGAGGCATGGTAGCACAGTGGTTAGCACTGCTGCTTCACAGCTCCAGGGACCTGGGTTCGATTCCCGGCTTGGGTCACTGTCTGTGTGGAGTTTGCACATCCTCCTCGTGTCTGCGTGGGTTTCCTCCGGGTGCTCCGGTTTCCTCCCACAGTCCAAAGATGTGCGGGTTAGGTTGATTGGCCATGCTAAAATTGCCCCTTAGTGTCCTGAGATGCGTAGGTTAGAGGGATTAGTGGGTAAAATATGTAGGGATATGGGGGCAGGGCCTGGGTGGGATTGTGGTCGGTGCAGACCCGATGGGCCGAATGGCCTCTTTCTGCGCTGTAGGGTTTCTATGATTTCTATGAAAATGGCGTCTATGCTACGTTTAGCTGCCTTCTCATTGCCAACACTCTGGGCGCTTAGCTCTAGATGTATCAGTGTGATTGGCTGAGATTGCACCCGGGGCTCTGTAAAGGTGCCGGAATGGAATGTGCTGTGACCTCAGAGATGTGGAATGCACCATTCCCTGTGCTTGGGTCACCCTTTGTGCGGGAGAAGGGTGGGGACTGGAGCAATGTTGTGACACTCCTTTCAATTTGTTCGTTCTCCTGACCTGGTGTGACTTAACGGCATCCACCCACCTAGGGCTGTGAATTCTATCAGAACTATCCATGGGTTTGAATGTACAAACCTGTCCAACTGGCTGTTTGCGATGTCTACACCAGCGCCTTTCACTTTCAGAGGAAAAGTTGTCGGAGAGAATATTGACCCCAAGCCCACAGGAGACTGAAAGCTTGGTCAAAGAGGGAGGTTTTTAAGGAGTGTCTTAAAGGAGGAGAGAGACAGACAGAGAGAGAGAGAAAGGGAGAGGTGGAAAGGTTTAGGAAGGGAATTGCAGAGCTTACGGCATCCCACCCAGGCAGCTGAAGGTACATAAGAACATAAGAACTGGGAGCAGGAGTAGGCCATCTGGCCCCTCGAGCCTGCTCCGCCATTCAATAAGATCATGGCTGATCTTTTCATGGACTCAGCTCCACTTAACCGCCCGCTCACCATAACCCTTAATTTCTTTTCTGTTCAAAATGGCAGAGCGATGGGAATCAGGGGGATGCTCGAGAGGTCGGAATTGGAGGAAAGCAGAGATCTTGCAGGGTTGTAGGAGGTTACAGAGATAGGGAGGGAGGGGGTGAGGGAGGGATTTGAACAGGAGGATGAGAATTGTAGGGACTGGAGGAGGTTACGGAGATAGGGAGGGAGGGAGGGATTTGAACAGGAGGATGAGAATTGTAGGGACTGGAGGAGGTTATGGAGATAGGGAGGGAGCAAGGGAGGGATTTGAACAGGAGGATGAGAAATTGTAGGGACTGGAGTAGGTTATGGAGATAGGGAGGGAGGGAGCGAGGGAGGGATTTGAACAGGAGGATGAGGATTGTAGGGACTGGAGGAGGTTACGGAGATAGGGAGGGAGGGAGCAAGGGAGGGATTTGAACAGGAGGATGAGAATTGTAGGGACTGAAGGAGGTTACGGAGATAGGGAGGGAGCGAGGGAGGGATTTGAACAGGAGGATGAGAATTGTAGGGGCTGGAGGAGGTTACAGAGATAGGGAGGGAGGGAGCGAGGGAGGGATTTGAACAGGAGGATGAGGATTGTAGGGACTGGAGGAGGTTACGGAGATCGGGAGGGAGGGAGCGAGGGAGGGATTTGAACAGGAGGATGAGAATTGTAGGGACTGGAGGAGGTTATGGAGATAGGGAGGGAGGGAGCGAGGGAGGGATTTGAACAGGAGGATGAGAATTGTAGAGGCTGGAGGAGGGAGAGCTATAAAGAGTAAGATAGAGATTACTGGTTAAATATTGGACTTTGGCAGTGAATCCATCATGTGAAGGATGATTGCTGAGTTGCCTTCGGTCTTTCGCCTTGATTGCTGGGAATTGAGGGTGGGGTGGGAAGTGTTTGTGGGAGTGTTGTCCCACTCGTGTGCAGTTCTCTGGGTAGGGGTCTTTGGGGGAATGTCCAACTCTCGCACAGTTCTCTGGGTGGGGGGGGGGGCGTTCTTTGTGAGAGTGTTGTGTGTAGTTCTCTGGGTGTGGGGGGATGCGTGTGTGGGAGTGTTGCTCTGCGTTAGGCCTGTGTGTAGTTCTCTGGGTGTGGGGGGATGCGTGTGTGGGAGTGTTGCTCTGCGTTAGGCCTGTGTGTAGTTCTCTGGGTGTGGGGGGATGCGTGTGTGGGAGTGTTGCTCTGCGTTAGGCCTGTGTGTAGTTCTCTGGGTGTGGGGGGATGTGTGTGTGGGAGTGTTGCTCTGCGTTAGGCCTGTGTGTAGTTCTCTGGGTGTGGGGGGATGTGTCTGTGGGAGTGTTGCTCTGCGTTAGGCCTGTGTGTAGTTCTCTGGGTGTGGGGGGATGTGTGTGTGGGAGTGTTGCTCTGCGTTAGGCCTGTGTGTAGTTCTCTGGGTGTGGGGGGATGTGTGTGTGGGAGTGTTGCTCTGCGTTAGGCCTGTGTGTAGTTCTCTGGGTGTGGGGGGATGCGTGTGTGGGGGTGTTGCTCTGTGTTAGGCCTGCGTGCAGTTCTCTGGGTGTGGGGGGGATGCGTGTGTGGGAGTGTTGCTCTGCGTTAGGCCTGTGTGTAGTTCTCTGGGTGTGGGGGGGATGCGTGTGTGGGAGTGTTGCTCTGCGTTAGGCCTGTGTGTAGTTCTCTGGGTGTGGGGGGATGCGTGTGTGGGAGTGTTGCTCTGCGTTAGGCCTGCGTGTAGTTCTCTGGGTGTGGGGGGGATGTGTGTGTGGGAGTGTTGCTCTGCGTTAGGCCTGTGTGTAGTTCTCTGGGTGTGGGGGGGATGTGTGTGTGGGAGTGTTGCTCTGCGTTAGGCCTGTGTGCCTGTCAGCTCTCTCCCTGTGTGAACACTCCTGGCCCCGAACTGCTGGCTGGCTTCCAGGTGCCAAACACCAACCCTATCGATTTGTAGATCGTTGCTCCCGGGCCCCGCCTTTCCCATTCATTCACACCCCTGTCCACCCTCGCCTCAAGGCTTCCCACATCTCCAGCTCCACCGGTTCAACCAGTTAGACGGTTAGTGAATGAGGGCTTGTGTTTCAGTGTACACCACCCACTCTGGTGAAGAAGGGCAGCCCCAAACCCTTCACAGGCGACGACAGACTTTTCCGAAGCATGTTCACTGGTGTAATGTCAGTAACGGGGCCACCAATTTGTGCACAGCAAGATCCCACACACAGCAATGTGATAACGAGCCGAGTCATCTGTTTTTTTTCTCGTGCGATTTGCTAAGGGGTAAACATTGCACCCCAGCTCACAGGGGAGAATCACTCCCCCCCGCCCCCCCCCCCCCCCTCAGCCATGTGGTGCTCCTTCGCAAGTGCACCCATTAGGTGTACAAGTGTCAAAACCAATTCAAAAACAAGCTTTCCACCTGGGTACATAGGGAGTCGCCAGGTGTACGTGTTGCTTACATCTCAGCTGTCTGACCCTGTGGGAGATGGAACACAGCTTGGAGAATATTGCTGAGATTTTTCTTGTCCTGCACAATCACATCAGCATCAAGTCAGGTTCTCACTGTGACACAGGACAGCGCTCTCGCTGGGCTGGCCTGTGCTAGGCTCGAGCCTCTCCCTACCCACCTCCTGAGATTTGAGCTCCATAATCCAGGCCGACACTCCCCCCGGTGCCAGTACTGAGGGAGTGCTGCACTGTCGGAGGTAGATGTGGAGATGCCAGCGTTGGACTGGGGTAGGTACAGTAAGAAGTCTCACAACACCAGGTTAAAGTCCAATAGGTTTATTTGGTAGCATGAGCTTTCGGAGCGCTGCAGACATTACGACAATGGATGAATGAACACCGCTCGACCATCGCCAGGCAGGAGTGTTCCCTTCCTGCCAGGGAACACTTCAGCGGTCACGGGCATTCAGCCTCTGATCTTCGGCTAAGTGTTCTCCAAGACGGCCTTCAAGGCACATGACAATACTTTTCACTGTATGTTAATACATGTGACAATAATAAATCAAAGGACAGAGAAAATTACAGCACAGGAACAGGCCCTTCGGCCCTCCAATCCTGCACCGACCATGCGGCCCCACTGAACTAAAACCCCCTACCCTTCCGGGGACCATATCCCTCTATTCCCATCCTATTCATGTATTTGTCCAAATGCCCCTTAAAACTCACTATCGTATCCACTTCCACTCCCTCCCCCGGCAGCGAGTTCCAGGCACCCACCACCCTCTGTGTAAAAAATCTGCCTCGTACATCTCCTTTCAACCTGTGCCCCCTAGTAATTGACTCTTCCACCCTGGCAAAAAGTTTCTGACTATTCACTCTATCCATGCCTCTTATAATCTTGTAGACTTCTACCAGGTCGCCCCTCAACCTTCGTTGTTCCAGTGAGAACAAACCAAGTTTCTCCAACCTCTCCTCATAGTTAATGCCCTCCATACCAGGCAACATCCTGGTAAATCTTTTCTGTACCCTCTCCAAAGCCTCCACATCCTTCTGGGAGTGTGACGACCAGAGTTGAACACTATATTCCAAGTACAGCCTAACTAAGGTTCTATAAAGCTGCAACATGACTTGCCAACTTTTAAACACAATACCCCGGCCGATGAAGGCAAGCATGCCGTATACCTCCTTGACTACCTTCTCCACCTGCATTGCCACTTTCTTGTGACCTGTGTACCTGTACACCCAGATCCCTCTGCCTATCAATACTCTTAAGGGTTCTGCCATTTACTGTATATTTCCTATCTGTATTAAACATTCCAAAATGCATTACCACACATTTGTCCGGATTAAACTCCATCTGCCATCTCTCCGCCCAAGTCTCCAACTGATCTATATCCTGCTGTATCCTCTGATGGTCCTCATCGCTATCCGCAAATCCACCAACTATTGTATCATCCGCAAGCTTACTAATCAAACCAATTACATTTGCCTCCAAATCATTTATATATATTACAAACAGCAAAGGTCCCAGCACTGATCCCTGAGGAGCGCCACTTGTCACAGCCCTCCATTCAGAAACACACCCTTCCACTGCTACCCTCTGTCTTCTATGACCGAGTATGAAGTTGAACAACACCAGGTTAAAGTCCAACAGGTTTATTTGGTAGCAAAAGCTGCCAAGTAATCCTGTTGGACTTTAACCTGGTGTTGTTAAACTTTTTACTGTGTTTACCCCAGTCCAACGCCGGCATCTCCACTTCTATGACCGAGCCAGTTCTGTATCCACGTTGCCAGCTCACCTCTGATCCCATGTGACTTCACCTTCTGCACCAGTCTGCCATGAGGGACCTTGTCAAAGGCCTTACTGAGGTCCATGTAAACAACATCCACTGCCCTACCCTCATCAATTATCTTCATCACTTCCTCGAAAAACTCGATCAAGTTAGTGAGACACGACCTCCCCTTCACAAAACCATGTTGCCTCTTGCTAATACGTCCACTTATTTCCAAGTGGGAATAAACCCTGTCTCGAAGAATCCTCTCCAATAATTTCCCTACCACTGATGTAAGGCTCGCCGGCCTGTAATTACCTGGATTATCCTCGTTACCCTTCTTAAACAAAGGAACAACATTGGCTATTCTCCAATCCTGTGGGACCTCCCCTGTAGCCAGTGAGGATACAAAGATTTCTCTCAAGGCCCCAGCAATTTCCTCCCTTGCTTCTCTCAGTATTCTGGGGTATATCCCATCAGGCCCTGGGGACTTGTCTACCTTAATGTTTCTCAAGAACCCCAATACCACCTCCTTTTTGATCTCAACATGACTCAAACTATTTACACATCCTTTCCCAGACTCATCATCCACCAAGTCCTTCTCTTTGGTGAATACTGACGCAAAGTACTCATTTAATACCTCGCCCATTTCCTCTGGCTCCACACATAGATTCCCTCCCCTGTCCTTGAGTGGGCCAACCCTCTCCCTGGCTACCCTCTTACTCTTTACATATGTATAAAAAGCCTTGGGATTTTCCTTAATCCTGCTGGCCAATGCTTTTTTGTGATCCCTTTTTGCCCTCCTTAATCCTTGCTTAAGTTTCTTTCTGCTTTCCTTGTATTCCACACTTGCTTCAGGTGTGTTCCCAGCCTCCTAGCTTTGACAAATGCTTCTTTTTTCTCTTTGACTAGGTTCACAATATCTCTCGTTATCCAAGATTCCCAAAACTTGCCATACTTATCCTTCATCCTTACAGGAATGTGCCGGTCCTGAATCCCTATCAATTTACACTTGAAAGCCTCCCACATGCCAGATGTTGATTTGCCCTCAAACATCTGCCCCCAATCTACATTCTTCAGTTCCTGCCTAATATTGTTGTAATGAGCCTTCCTCCAGTTTAGGACCTTAACTTAAGGACTACACTTATCTTTATCCATCAATACCTTAAAGCTTACTGAATTGTGGTCACTGTTCCCGAACTGCACCCCTACTGAAACATCGACCACCTGGCCGGCTCATTCCCCAATACCAGGTCCAGTATGGCCCTTTCTCTAGTTGGACTATCTACGTACTGTTTCAGGAAGCCCTCCTGGATGCTCCTTACAAACTCTGCCCCATCCACACCCTGAGCACTCAGTGGGCCCCAGACAATATAGGGGAAGTTAAAATCTCCCACCACAACAACCCTGTTACTTTTACACCTTGCCAAAATCTGCCTACATATCTGTTCCTCTATCTCCCTCTGGCTGTTGGGAGGCCTATAGTAAACCCCAACATTGTGACTACACCTTTCCTATTCCTGAGCTCTACCCATATCGCCTCGCTGTATGAGCCCTCCAAGGTGTCCTCCCGGAGTACAGCTGTGATATTCTCCTTAACCAATAGTGCAACTCCCCCATCCCTTTTACATTCCCCTCTGTTACACCTCTCGCATTGAAATAAATGCACTTCAGTCCACCAGACCTGCTGTGTTCAGCAACCACACCCCGCCTGCTGTTTCTCTGAGTCTTACTGGCTCTATTGTCTGGTTCCCCTTCAGCTAATTCACTGTTGCTTTGGTTCCCATCCCCTTGCCAAACTAGTTTAGATCCTCCCGTGTGACACTAGCAAACCTCCCGGCCAGAATATTTATGCCCTTCCAGTTTAGATGCGACCCGTCCTTCTTGTACAGGTCCCACCTGCCCCGGAAGAGACCCCAATGGTCCAGATATCTGAAACCCTCCCTCCTACACCAGCTGTTTAGCCACGTGTCGAGCTGCATTATCTTCCTATTTCTAGCCTCACTCTGGCATGTGGTACAGGGAGTAATCCTGAGATTACAATCCAGAGGTTCTGCTTTTCAACTTTCTACCTAACTCCCTAAACTGCTGCTGCAGGACCTCATCACTCTTCCTACCTATATTGTTAGTACGCACAATTGCTGAGCAGACACTGATAGCCAAGTTCCACACACATGAGGACGGCCTCAATCGGGATCTTGGGTTCATGTCACACTATCTGTAACCCCCCATGACTCGCCTGGGCTGGCAAAATCTCACTAATTGTCCTGGTTTAAGAGATTTCACACCTCTTTAACCTGTACTTAACCCCCCTCCACTTGCATTATGTGCACCTGTAAAGACTTGATTACCTGTTAAGACTCGCATTTCAACCTTTATCTTGTAAATTGAGTTTGTGTCTATATATACCCTGTTTGTGAACCCAACTCTCCACTCACCTGATGAAGGGGCAGCGCTCCGAAAGTTTGTGCTACCAAATAACCCTGTTGGACTTTAACCTGGTGTTGTGAGACTTCTTACTCTAGCATTAGAGTTCTATAATCCAGGCCGACACTCCCCCGGTGCCAGTACTGAGGGAGTGCTGCACTGTCGGGGGTAGATGTATATACTCTAGGATTTGAGCTCCATAATCCAGGCCAACACTTCCCCCGGTGCCAGTACTGAGGGAGTGCTGCACGGCACAGGAACAGGAGGTGGTCCATTCAGCCCCTTGAGCCTGTTCCTGTGTAACAGACTCGAGGGGCTGAAAGAGCCTCCTCCTGTTCCTGTGTGACAGGCTCGAGGGGCTGAATGGCCTCCTCCTGTTTCTGCGTGTTTAATGTTTTCTCTCTCTTTTTCAGATCGAGAGGACCAGTCGATCCTTTGCACGTAAGTTCACCTGGTTTCGTAAGTACTTTTTCCTGAGGTGACCTCCCATGTTAAGGAGTTATAGCTGCGGAAGCTGGATATGTCTGGGAGGGGCGGCGGTGGGGTTGGGGGGTGAGGTGGTTTATGAAAAATGTGGGACAGGGAGGAGGAACCGTGACACACATCTATAAGGCTCAGGACCAAGGACGGCAGAACCGTGGGTGACCTTCCACCCTGAGTCCAGTTCTCACACCTTCCACCTGCATTGTGCAGCATTCCATCCTGGTGTCAATCGACATTCCCCCGACTCAACCCTGGAGTAAACCGACCCTCGGGCCACACCCAATCACTCTATTTCTGAGGGGGGAGTCCCACACTCTCTCCACTCCCCGCGGGAGCGAGTCCCACACTCTCCCCACTCCCCGTGGGAGCGAGTCCCACACTCTCCCCACTCCCCGCGGGAGCGAGTCCCACACTCTCCCCACCCCCCGCGGGAGCGAGTCGCACACTCTCTCCACTCCCTGCGGGAGCGAGTCCCACACTCTCCCCACCCCCCGCGGGAGCGAGTCCCACACTCTCCCCACTCCCCGCGGGCGCGAGTCCCACATTCTCCCCACTCCCCGCGGGAGCGAGTCCCACACTCTCACCACTCCCCGCGGGCGCGAGTCCCACATTCTCCCCACTCCCCGTGGGAGCGAGTCCCACATTCTCCCCACTCCCCGCGGGAGCGAGTCCCACATTCTCCCCACTCCCCGTGGGAGGGAGTCCCACACTCTCCCCACCCCCCGCGGGAGCGAGTCCCACACTCTCCCCACTCCCCGCAGGAGCGAGTCCCACACTCTCCCCACCCCCCGCAGGAGCGAGTCCCACACTCTCCCCACTCCCCGCGGGCGCGAGTCCCACACTCTCCCCACTCCCCGCGGGAGCGAGTCCCACACTCTCCCCACTCCCTGCAGGAGCGAGTCCCACACTCTCCCCACTCCCCGCGGGAGCGAGTCCCACACTCTCCCCACTCCCCGCGGGAGCGAGTCCCACACTCTCCCCACCCCCCGCGGGAGCGAGTCCCACACTCTCTCCACTCCCTGCGGTAGCGAGTTCCACACTCTCCCCACCCCCCGCGGGAGCGAGTCCCACACTCTCCCCACTCCCCGCGGGCGCGTGTCCCACATTCTCCCCACTCCCCGTGGGAGCGAGTCCCACATTCTCCCCACTCCCCGCGGGAGCGAGGCCCACATTCTCCCCACTCCCCGTGGGAGCGAGTCCCACACTCTCCCCACTCCCCGCGGGAGCAAGTCCCACACTCTCCCCACTCCCCGCAGGAGCGAGTCCCACACTCTCCCCACCCCCCGCAGGAGCGAGTCCCACACTCTCCCCACTCCCTGCGGGCGCGAGTCCCACATTCTCCCCACTCCACGCGGGAGCGAGTCCCACATTCTCCCCACTCCCCGTGGGAGCGAGTCCCACATTCTCCCCACTCCCCGTGGGAGCGAGTCCCACATTCTCCCCACTCCCCGCGGGAACGAGGCCCACATTCTCCCCACTCCCCATGGGAGGGAGTCCCACACTCTCCCCACTCCCCGCGGGAGCGAGTCCCACACTCTCCCCACTCCCCGCGGGAGCGAGTCCCACACTCTCCCCACTCCCCGCGGGATCGAGTCCCACACTCTCCCCACTCCCCGCGGGAGCGAGTCCCACACTATCCCCACTCCCCGCGGGAGCGAGTCCCACACTCTCCCCACTCCCCCGTGGGAGCGAGTCCCACACTCTCCCCACTCCCCGTGGGTAAAGACGTTTTTCCTGGATTCTCATCCCCGATTGGATTTATTAGTGGGAACATCTTCTCTACATCAACATTATCAAAATCCCTTTTGTTATCTCAGTGATCTCGATCACGTTACCCCCTCAGTTTTCTCTTTTCCTGAGAACAGAGCCCCCAGCCCGTTCAGTCTTTCTCGATAGTTGCAGCCTTTCAGTTCTGGTATCGTCCGAGTGAATATTAATGTACCATCTCCAGTGTCTGACCAGAACTGTGCACAGTGCTCCCAGTGTGGTCTAACCAGAGGTGAGGTGAGAGTGACTGCCTTTAACATCAAGACCACTTTCAACCAAGTGTGGCATCCGAGGAGCCCTAGAAAAACCTGAATCAATGTGTATCGGGGCAAACTGTTCGCTGGTTGGAGTCATACCTGGTCCATAGGAAGATGATTGTGATTGTGGAGGGTCATTCGTCTCAGCTCCAGGACATCTCTGCAGGAGTCCCTCAGGATAATGTCCTGGTCCCAGAAAATTACCGCCCCATCAGTGTACTCTCGATCATCAGTAAAGTGGTGGAAGGGGCCATCGACAGCGCTGTCAAGCAGCACCTGCTCAGCAATAACCTGCTCAGTGACGCCCAGTTTGGGTTTTGCCAGGGTCACTCAGCTCCTGACCTCGTTACAGCCTTAGTTCAAACATGGACAAAAGAGCTGAACTCCAGCAGTGAGGTGAGAGTGACTGCCCTTGACATCAAGGCTGCATTCAACTGAGTGTGACATCAAGGAGCCCCAGCAAAACTGGAGTCAATGGGAATCAGGGGGCAACTCTCCATTGGTTGGAGTCATACCTGATACATAGGAAGATGGTTGTGAAGGGTCAGTCATCTCAGCAGGAGTCCCTCAGGGCAGTGTCCTTGGCCCAACCATCTTCAGCTGCTTCATCAATGACCTTCCCTCCATCATAAGGTCAGAAATGGGGATGTTTGCCGATGATTGTACAATGTTCAGCACCATTCGCGACTCCTCAGATACTGCATGAGTCCATTTCAAATGCAGCAAGATCTGGACAATGTCCAGGCTTGGGCTGACAAGTGGCGAGTAACATTCACACCATATAAATGCCAGGCAATGACCGTCACCAGTAAGAGACACTCGAACCACTTCCCTTTGACACTCAATGGTGTAACCATCACTGAATCCCCCACTGTCAACATCCTTGGAGTTACCATTGACCAGAAACTCAACTGGACTCACCACATAAATACAGTGGCTCCAAGAGCGGGTCAGAGGCTGGGAATCCTGCGGTGAGTAACTCACATCCTGACTCCCCAAAGCCTGTCCACCATCTACAAGGACACAAGTCAGGAGTGGGATGGAATACTCTCCACTTGCCTGGATGAGTGCGGCTCCCAACAACACTCGAGAAGCTCAACACCATCCAGGACAAAGCAGCCCCCGCTCGATCGACACACTAACCCCCACCTTCAACATTCACTCCCTCCACCACCGACACACAGAGGCAGCCGTGTGTACCATCTACAAGATGCACTGCAGCGACTCACCAAGGCTCCTTCAACAGCACCTTCCAAACCCACCACCTCTACCACCTAGAAGGACAAGGGCAGCAGACACATGGGGAACACCCCCACCTGCAAGTTCCGCTCCAAACCACTCACCATCCTGACTTGGAAATATATCGCTGTTTCTTCACAGTTGCTTGGTCAAAATCCTGGAATTCCCTCCCTAACAGCACTGTGGGTCAACCCACAGCACGTGGACTGCAGTGTCTCAAGAAACTCACAACCACCTTCTCAAGGGCAATTAGGGATGGGCAATAGATGCTGGCCAGCCAGCAACGCCCATGTCCCACAAATGAATAAAAAATAAAAATATAGAGACTGGAACTGTGCACGGTGCTCCCAGTGTGGTCTAACCGAGGGATACAGAGACCGGAACTGTGCACAGTGCTCCCAGTGTGGTCTAACCGAGGGATACGGAGACTGGAACTGGGCACGGTGCTCCCAGTGTGGTCTAACCGAGGGATAGGGAGACCGGAACTGCGCACGGTGCTCCCAGTGTGGTCTAACCGAGGGATACGGAGACTGGAACTGTGCACGGTGCTCCCAGTGTGGTCTAACCGAGGGATACGGAGACTGGAACTGGGCACGGTGCTCCCAGTGTGGTCTAACCGAGGGATACAGAGACTGGAACTGTGCACAGTGCTCCCAGTGTGGTCTAACCGAGGGATACGGAGACTGGAACTGGGCACGGTGCTCCCAGTGTGGTCTAACCGAGGGATACGGAAACTGGAACTTTGCACGGTGCTCCCAGTGTGGTCTAACCGAGGGATACGGAGACTGGAACTGTGCACGGTGCTCCCAGTGTGGTCTAACCGAGGGATAGGGAGACTGGAACTGTGCACGGTGCTCCCAGTGTGATCTAACCGAGGGATACGGAGACTGGAACTGTGCACGGTGCTCCCAGTGTGATCTAACCGAGGGATAGAGACCGGAATTGTGCACGGGGCTCCCAGTGTGGTCTAACCAAGGGATACGGAGACCGGAACTGTGCACGGTGCTTCCAGTGTGGTCCAACCGAGGGATAGGGAGACCGGATCTGTGCACGGTGCTCCCAGTGTGGTCTAACCGAGGGATACGGAGACCGGAACTGTGCAAGGTGCTCCCAGTGTGGTCCAACCGAGGGATAGGGAGACCGGATCTGTGCACGGTGCTCCCAGTGTGGTCTAACCGAGGGATACGGAGACCGGAACTGTGCAAGGTGCTCCCAGTGTGGTCTAACCGAGGGATACGGAGACTGGAACTCTGCACCACACTCCCAGTGTGGTCTAACCGAGGGAAACAGAGACTGGAACTGTGCACGGTGCTCCCAGTGTGGTCTAACTGAGGGATACAGAGACTGGAACTGTGCACGGTGCTCCCAGTGTGGTCTAACTGAGGGATACAGAGACTGGAACTGTGCACGGTGCTCCCAGTGTGGTCTAACCGAGGGATACGGAGACCGGAACTGTGCACGGGGCTCCCAGTGTGGTCTAACCAAGGGATATGGAGACCGGAACTGTGCACGGTGCTCCCAGTGTGGTGTAACCGAGGGATACGGAGACTGGAACTGTGCACGGTGCTCCCAGTGTGGTCTAACCGAGGGATACGGAGACCGGAACTGTGCACGGGGCTCCCAGTGTGGTCTAACCGAGGGATATGGAGACCGGAACTGTGCACGGTGCTCCCAGTGTGGGTCTAACCGAGGGATATGGAGACCGGAACTGTGCACGGTGCTCCCAGTGTGGTCTAACCGAGGGATATGGAGACCGGAACTGTGCACGGTGCTCCCAGTGTGGGTCTAATGGAGGTATTACTCGTGACAATGTTTTGCTGTGTTGTGAATGTTGGTGATTTGCCGTGCCCTGTCCGCGCACTCGGGAGTTGGGAAGCTGGCTGACTGGGACTTGTGTTGGCTCTGAGGGAGAGGGGAGGGTTGTGGGGGACTCGATGCATAAACCTTGTCCATTTGCATCCTGACAGCGGCGAGTCCGGAGCTGGCAAGACTGAGAACACCAAGAAGGTTATTCAGTACCTCGCACACGTGGCTTCATCGCACAAGGGCCACAAGGACCACGCTGCCCCTGTGAGTACCTCCACACCTGTACGCATGCCAGGTCCCAGCGGGACTGTTCATTACCAGCCTCCAGAGTCAGGGGGAGAGGAGATGGAGGGTCAGCCACCTGCTTAACCTGCTGCAGTTCCGTGTGGTGTAGGTACACCCACAGTGCTGTTAGGGAGGGATCTCTACGATTGTTTCAGAGGACAGTTTCAGAGAGATGTGGGTAGGGCTCAGGTCAGCACGCTTGCGCTTCATTTCGCTTGCGCTATTGCATTCGTGCTCGCTCAGGCTGTTGTGTTCGCGCTGTCGCATTCGCTCGCATTCGCACACACTCGCGCGCTGCTGTCGCGTTTGCACTCTGCGTTCGCACGCTGCTGTCGCGGTGGACTCTGCGTTTGCAATCGCCCGCTCCTGTCGTGTTTGCGCTCGCGCGCTTGTGTCGTGTTTGCACTCGCGCGTTCCTGTTGCGTTTGCGCTCGCGCGCTCCTGTTGCGTTTGCGCTCGTGCGCTTGTGTCGTGTTTGTGCTTGCGCGCTCCTGTTGCATTTGTGCTCGTGCGTTCCTGTTGCGTTTGCGCTCGCGCGCTCATGTCGTGTTTGCGCTCGCGCGCTCCTGTCGCGTTGGCGCTCGCACGTTCCTGTTGCATTTGCGCTCGCGCGCCCCTGTCGTGTTTGTGCTCGCGCGCTCCTGTCGCGTTTGTGCTTGCGCGTTCCTGTCGCGTTTGTGCTTGCGCGTTCCTGTCGCGTTTGTGCTCGCCCGCTCCTGTCGCGTTTGTGCTTCCGCGTTCCTGTCGCGTTTGTGCTTGCGCGCTCCTGTCGCGTTTGTGCTCGTGCGCTCCTGTTGCGTTTGCGCTCGCGCGCTTCTGTCGTGTTTGTGCTCGCGCGCTCCTGTTGCATTTGCGCTCGCGCGCTCATGTCGTGTTTGCGCTCGCGCGCTCATGTCGTGTTTGCGCTCGCGCGCTCATGTCGTGTTTGCGCTCGTGCGCTCCTGTCGTGTTGGCGCTCGCACGTTCCTGTTGCATTTGCGCTCGCGCGCCCCTGTTGTGTTTGCGCTCGTGCGCCCCTGTTGTGTTTGCGCTCGCGCGCCCATGTCGTGTTTGCGCTCGCACGCTCATGTCGTGTTTGCGCTCGCGCGCTCATGTCGTGTTTGCGCTCGCGCGCTCCTGTCGTGTTGGCGCTCGCACGTTCCTGTTGCATTTGCGCTTGCGCACCCCTGTTGCGTTTGCGCTCGTGCGCTCATGTCGTGTTTGCGCTCGCGCGCTCATGTCGTGTTTGTGCTCGCGCGCTCGTGTCGCATTGGCGCTCGCGCGCTCCTGTTGCATTTGCGCTCGCGCGCTCCTGTTGCGTTTGTGCTCGCGCGCTCCTGTCGCGTTTGTGCTTGCGCGCTCCTGTCGCATTTGTGCTCGCCCGCTCCTGTCGCGTTTGTGCTCGCGCGCTCCTGTCGCGTTTGTGCTCGCGCGCTCCTGTCGCGTTGGCGCTCGTGCGCTTCTGTTGCGTTTGCGATCGCCCGCTCATGTCGTGTTTGCGCTCGCGCGCTCCTGTCGCGTGTGCTCTCCCGCGCTCCTGTCGCATGTGCTCTCGCGCGCTCCTGTTGCGTTTGCGCTCGCACGCTCCTGTCGTGTTTGTGCTCGCGCGCTCCTGTCGCATTTGTGCTCGCGCGCTCGTGTCGCATTTGTGCTCGCGCGCTCCTGTCGCGTTTGTGCTCGCGCGCTCCTGTCGCGTTTGTGCTCGCGCGCTCGTGTCGCGTTTGTGCTCGCGCGCTCCTGTCGCGTTGGCACTCGCGCGCTCCTGTCGCGTTGGCACTCGCGCGCTCCTTTCGCGTTTGTGCTCGCGCGCTCGTGTCGCGTTTGTGCTCGCGCGCTCGTGTCGCGTTTGTGCTCGCGTGCTCCTGTCGCGTTGGCACTCGCGCGCTCCTGTCGCGTTGGCACTCACGCGCTCCTGTCGCGTTGGCACTCGCGCGCACCTGTCGCGTTGGCACTCGCGCGCTCCTGTCGCGTTGGCACTCGCGCGCTCCTGTCGCGTTGGCACTCGCGCGATCCTGTCGCGTTGGCACTCGCGCGCTCCTGTCGCGTTGGCACTCGCGCGCTCCTGTCGCGTTGGCGCTCGCGCGCTCCTGTCGCGTTGGCGCTCGCGCGCTCCTGTCGCGTTGGTGCTCGCGCGCTCCTGTCGCGTTGGCGCTCGTGTGCTCCTGTCGCGTTGGCACTCGCGCGCTCCTGTCGCGTTGGCGCTCGCGCGCTCCTGTCGCGTTGGCGCTCGCGCGCTCCTGTCGCATTGGCGTTCGCGCGCTCCTGTCATGTTTGCGCTCGCGCGCTCCTGTCATGTTTGCGCTCGCGCGCTCCTGTCATGTTTGCGCTCACGCGCTCCTGTCGCTTGTGCTCTCGCGTGCTCTCGCGTTTGCGCTCGCGTGCTCCTGTCGCTTGTGCTCTCCCGCGCTCCTGTCGCGTTTGCGCTCGCGCGCACCTGTCGCTTGTGCTCTCCCGCGCTCCTGTCATGTTTGCGCTCGCGCGCTCTTGTCGCTTGTGCTCTCCCGCGCTCCTGTCGCGTTTGCGCTCGCGCGCTCCTGTCGCTTGTGCTCTCCCGCGCTCCTGTCGCGTTTGCGCTCGCGCGCTCCTATCATGTTTGCGCTCGCGCGCTCCTATCATGTTTGCGCTCGCGCGCTCCTATCATGTTTGCGCTCGCGCGCTCCTGTCGCGTTTGCGCTCGCGCGCTCCTGTCGCTTGTGCTCTCCCGCGCTCCTGTCATGTTTGCGCTCGCGCGCTCGTGTCGCTTGTGCTCTCCCGCGCTCCTGTCGCGTTTGCGCTCGCGTGCTCCTGTCGCGTTTGCGTTCGCGCGCTCCTGTCGCATTTGTGCTTGCCCGCTCCTCTCGCGTTTGTGCTCGCGCGCTCCTGTCGCGTTTGTGCTTGCGCGCTCCTGTCGCGTTTGTGCTCGCGCGCTCCTGTCGCGTTTGTGCTCGCGCGCTCCTGTCGCATTGGCGCTCGCGTGCTCCTGTCGCGTTGGTACACGCGCACTCCTGTCGCATTGGCGCTCGCGCGCTCCTGCCGCGTTTGCGCTCGCGCGCTCCTGTCGCTTGTGCTCTCCCGCGCTCCTGTCATGTTTACAGGAGCGCGCTCGTGTCGCTTGTGCTCTCCCGCGCTCCTGTCGCGTTTGCGCTCGCGTGCTCCTGTCGCGTTTGCGTTCGCGCGCTCCTGTCGCATTTGTGCTCGCCCGCTCCTCTCGCGTTTGTGCTTGCGCGCTCCTGTCGCGTTTGTGCTTGCGCGCTCCTGTCGCGTTGGCGCTCGCGCGCTCCTGTCGCGTTGGCACTCGCGCGCTCCTGTCGCATTGGCGCTCGCGCGCTCCTGTCGCGTTGGTACTCGCGCACTCCTGTCGCATTGCCGCTCACGCGCTCCTGTCGCGTTGGCACTCGCGCGCTCCTGTCGCGTTGGCGCTCGCGCGCTCCTGTCGCGTTTGTGCTCGCGCGCTCCTGTCGCGTTGGCACTCGCGCGCTCCTGTCACATTGGCGCTCGCGCGCTCCTGTCGCGTTGGCACTCGCGCGCTCCTGTCGCATTGGCGCTCGCGCGCTCCTGTCGCATTGGCGCTCGCGCGCTCCTGTCGCGTTGGCACTCGCGCGCTCCTGTCGCATTGGCGCTCGCGTGCTCCTGTCGCATTGGCGCTCGCGTGCTCCTGTCGCATTGGCGCTCGCGTGCTCCTGTCGCATTGGCGCTCGCGTGCTCCTGTCGCTTGTGCTCTCACGCGCTCCTGTCGCGTTGGCACTCGCGTGCTCCTGTCGCGTTGGCACTCGCGCGCTCCTGTCGCATTGGCGTTCGCGCGCTCCTGTCGCGTTTGTGCTCGCGCGCTCCTGTCGCATTGGTACTCGCGCGCTCCTGTCGTGTTTGTGCTCGCGCGCTCCTGTCGCGTTGGCGCTCGCGCGCTCCTGTCGTGTTTGTGCTCGCGCGCTCCTGTCGCGTTGGCGCTCGCGCGCTCCTGTCGAGTTGGCGCTCGCGCGCTCCTGTCGCGTTGGCACTCGCGCGCTCCTGTCACATTGGCGCTCGCGCGCTCCTGTCGCGTTGGTGCTCGCGCTCTCCTGTCGCATTGGCGCTCGCGTGCTCCTGTCGCATTGGCGCTCGCGCGCTCCTGTCGCGTTGGCACTCGCGCGCTCCTGTCGCATTGGCGCTCGCGCGCTCCTGTCGCGTTGTACTCGCGCGCTCCTGTCGCATTGGCGCTCGCGTGCTCCTGTCGCATTGGCGCTCGCGCGCTCCTGTCGCATTGGCGCTCGCGCGCTCCTGTCGCGTTTGCGCTCGCGCGCTCCTGTCGTGTTGGCACTCGCGCGCTCCTGTCGCATTGGCGCTCGCGTGCTCCTGTCGCGTTGGCACTCGCGCGCTCCTGTCGCGTTTGCGCTCGCGCGCTCCTGTCGCGTTTGCGCTCGCGCGCTCCTGTCGCGTTGGCACTCGCGCGCTCCTGTCGCGTTTGCGCTCGCGCGCTCCTGTCGCGTTGGCACTCGCGCGCTCCTGTCGCATTGGCGCTCGCGTGCTCCTGTCGCATTGGCGCTCGTGCACTCCTGTCGCGTTGGCATTCGCGCGCTCCTGTCGCATTGGCGCTCGCGCGCTCCTGTCGCATTGGCGCTCGCGCACTCCTGTCGCGTTGGCACTCGCGCGCTCCTGTCATGTTTGCGCTCGCGCGCTCCTGTCGCGTTGGCGCTCGCTCGCTCCTGTCGCTTGTGCTCTCCCGTGCTCCTGTCGCGTTTGCGCTCGCGTGCTCCTGTCGCTTGTGCTCTCGCGCGCTCCTGTCGCATTTGTGCTCGCCCGCTCCTGTCGCGTTTGTGCTCGCGCGCTCCTGTCGCGTTTGTGCTCGCGCGCTGCCTGTCGCGTTTGTGCTCGCGTGCTCCTGTCGCGTTGGCGCTCGCGCGCTCCTGTTGCGTTTGCGCTCGCCTGCTCATGTCATGTTTGCGCTCGCGCGCTCCTGTCGCGTGTGCTCTCCTGCGCTCCTGTCGCATGTGCTCTCGCGCGCTCCTGTCGCGTGTGCTCTCCTGCGCTCCTGTCGCATGTGCTCTCGCGCGCTCCTGTTGCGTTTGTGCTCGCGCGCACCTGTCGCGTTTGTGCTCGCGCGCTCCTGTCGCGTTTGTGCTCGCGCGCTCCTGTCGCATTTGTGCTCGCGCGCTCATGTCGTGTTTGTGCTCGCGCGCTCGTGTCGCGTTTGCACTCGCGCGCTCGTGTCGCGTTTGCACTCGCACGCTCGTGTCGTGTTGGCACTCGCGCGCTCCTGTCGCATTGGCACTCGCGCGCTCCTGTCGCATTGGCGCTCGCGCGCTCCTGTCGCATTGGCGCTCGCGCGCTCCTGTCATGTTTGCGCTCGCGCGCTCCTGTCGCTTGTGCTCTCGCGTGCTCCTGTCGCGTTTGCGCTCGCGTGCTCCTGTCGCTTGTGCTCTCCCGCGCTCCTGTCGCGTTTGCGCTCGCGCGCTCCTGTCGCTTGTGCTCTCCCG
>NW_027590957.1:0-20000 GCF_964213995.1 Mustelus asterias
GGCAGACGTTATCTCTGACTCGGAGGACGAGGGTCGTGACCCTCTCACCGCTTGCCTAGGTGGGCAGGTGAGAGGCCAGTCTGCCTTTATCGCTACTGGGGTGGTTGTGGGCAGTGGCGAGGTGGGGGAGTGGGGGAGTGGGGTGGGGCGGGGGGTGGTGGGGGGGGGAATGACGTTCGCCAGCGAGGGGGAGCGTGAATCAGTTCTCTTCCTCCTTTCGGCCTGCTCCTCGGTTCACTCTCCCTCCAGCACCCGGCCTCTTCCACCCACCTGGCATCGCGACTGTCCTCACCGCTTTGACTCGGGGCCCCCTCCTCGAGCCCAGAGTCACAGCAGCTGCAGTCACCCCCCCCCCCCCATCCTGGGGAATGGCCATGTCTGCTAAACATAGGCTGAGCCCCAGGGCGCGGGCGAATCCTGGCCATGGGGTGGGGCGTCGTGGAGGTGGTGGTGAATTGTCAGAAATTGCCTCCTGTTCACTGTCCAGTGACTGCTTTTGGGAACCACTTGTGTGTGTTTGTGTGTGTGTGTGTGTGTGTGTTTGTGTGTGTGTGTGTGTGTGTGTGTGTTTGTGTGTGTGTGTGTTTGTGTGTGTGTGTGTTTGTGTGTGTGTGTGTGTGTGTGTGTGTGTGTGTGTTTGTGTGTGTGTGTGTGTGTGTTTGTGTGTGTGTTTGTGTGTGTGTGTGTGTGTGTGTGTGTGTTTGTGTGTGTGTGTGTGTGTGTGTGTGTGTGTGTGTGTGTGTGTGTGTGTGTTTGTGTGTGTGTGTCTGTGTGTGTGTGTGTTTGTGTCTGTGTGTGTGTGTGTGTTTGTGTGTGTGTGTGTTTGTGTGTGTGTGTGTTTGTGTGTGTGTGTGTGTGTGTGTGTGTTTGTGTGTGTGTTTGTGTGTGTGTGTTTGTGTGTGTGTGTGTGTGTGTGTGTGTGTGTGTGTGTTTGTGTGTGTGTTTGTGTGTGTGTGTGTGTGTGTGTGTTTGTGTGTGTGTGTGTTTGTGTTTGTGTGTGTGTGTGTGTGTGTGTGTTTGTGTGTGTTTGTGTGTGTTTGTGTGTTTGTGTGTGTGTGTGTTTGTGTGTGTGTGTTTGTGTGTGTGTGTTTGTGTGTGTGTGTGTTTATGTGAATGTGTGCGCGCAAGAGTGCGTGTGCACACAAGTGTCAGTGTGTGTGTGCGAGAGTGTCAATACTTGCGAGTGTGCGGAAGAGTGCGCGAGTGTCGGCGTGTGTGCGTGAGTGTACGCGCGCGCAGTCCTGATAGAAACATAGAAAAACTACAGCACAAAACAGGCCCTTCGGCCCCACAAGTTGTGCCGAACATATCCCTACCTTTTGGGCCTACCTATAACCCTCCATCCAAGTCCCATGTACTCATCCAGGAGTCTCTTAAAAGACCCTATTGAGTTTGCCTCCACCACCACTGACGGCAGCCGATTCCACTCGCCCACCACCCTCTGTGTGAAAAACTTCCCCCTAACATTTCCCCTGTACCTACCCCCCAGCACCTTAAACCTGTGTCCTCTCGTAGCAGCTATTTCCACCCTGGGAAAAAGCCTCTGAGAGTCCACCCGATCTATGCCTCTCAACATCTTATATACCTCTATTAGGTCTCCTCGCATCCTACGTCTCTCCAAGAAGAAAAGACCGAGCTCCCTCGGCCTATCCTCATAGGGCATGCCACTCAATCCAGGCAACATCCTTGTAAATCTCCTCTGCACCCTTTCAATCTTTTCCACATCCTTCCTGTAATGAGGCGACCAGAACTGAGCACAGTACTCCAAGTGGGGTCTGACGAGGGTCTTATATAGCTGCATCATTATCCCCGGACTCCTAAGCTCAATCCCTCGATTGATAAAGGCCAGCACACCATACGCCTTCTTAACCACCTCCTCCACCTGCGGGGCCGATTTTAGAGTCCTATGGACCTGGATCCCAAGGTCCTTCTGATCCTCTACAGTACTAAGAGTCTTTCCCTTTATATTGTATTCCTTCATCCCATTTGACCTGCCAAAATGGACCACTACGCATTTATCTGGGTTGAAGTCCATCTGCCACTTCTCCGCCCAGTCTTGCATCCTATCTATATCCCTCTGTAACTTCTGACATCCCTCCAGACTATCCACAACCCCACCAACCTTCGTGTCGTCGGCAAACTTACCAACCCATCCCTCCGCTTCCTCATCCAGGTCATTTATGAAAATGACAAACAGCAAGGGTCCCAGAACAGATCCCTGGGGCACACCACTGGTGACCAACCTCCATTTAGAAAAAGACCCATCTATACCCACTCTCTGCCTCCTTTGGGCAAGCCAGTTCTGGATCCACAGGGCAGCAGCCCCTTGGATCCCATGCCCTCTCACTTTTTCGAGAAGTCTTGCATGGGGGACCTTATCGAACGCCTTGCTAAAATCCATATAAACCACATCTACCGCTTTCCCTTCGTCAATGTGTTTAGTCACATTTTCGAAGAACTCCACCAGGCTCGTAAGGCACCATCTGCCTTTGACAAAGCCATGCTGAGTATTCTTGAGCATACTAAACCTCTCTAAATGCTCATAAATCCTGTCCCTCAGGATCTTCTCCATCAGTTTACCAACCACTGAGATTAGACTCACCGGTTGGTAATTTCCTGGGCTATCCCTATTCCCCTTCTTGAAAATAGGAACCACATCCGCAATCCTCCGGCACCTCTCCCGTCTCCATCGACGACGCAAAGATTATCGCCAGAGTCTCTGCAATCTTTTCCCTCACCTCCCACAGTAACCTGGGGTACATCCCATCCGGACCCGGCAACTTATCTATCTTGATGCCATTCAAAGATTCCAGCACAACCTCTTTCTTAAAGTCCGCATACTCAATCTTTTCAGTCCATCGCAAGCCCGCAGTACATCCACCCAGGTCCTTCTCCTCTGTGAAAACCGAGGCAAAGTACTCATTGAGCACCTCTGCTATTTCTACTGGTTCCGTACAGACTTTCCCGCCTTCACCTTTTATAGGCCCTATTCCGTCACGTCTCATCCTTTTACTTTTCACATATTTATAGAACGCCTTAGGGTTCTCCTTAATCTTACCTGCCAAGGCCTTCTCGTGACCCCTTCTGGCTCTCCTAATTTCCTTCTTCAGTCCCTTCCTACAAGCCGTATACTCATCTAGATCCCTATCTTCGCCAAGCTCTCTGAACCTTGATGTGACGGATTGTTTCGTTGGCACTGCTTGGTTGGCCGTGGTGAGGTTGTTTGAGAAGTCATTGTGTTGGAGCCTGGGGGGGTGTGCACCCCCCACACTCCAGCCCATGGGCGGAGAATTGATGTGTAATGACTGAGCCCTAATCCCATCCCCTCTGTTCTTAACCCCACCCCCTCTTCTCTCCTCCCCAACTCTTAGAGCCCTCTGCAACTTTACCACAGGACCAAGCACAACACCTACATTCCGACTCTGGTTCAGCATCTCTGTCCGCTGGCCGTACACCCCTGTTATGTTGCCCTGGAGAGGCTGAAGGTGAGTCCTCCCGTGCGAGCGAAGGGGAAGGGCTTCACTGGGGGGACGCAATTGAGGAGGGTTGTTGTTGTGGGGGTGGAATTGGCGTTTTGGTTAATTCCTTACCTGTGTCAGGGAGTGGGCCGCTGGGGTGACGGTCAGTCAAAAGTCCGCCGCTTCGAGCCCACCGTTGCGGGCAGCACCTAACCAGCTCTTCTGGTGGGAGGAAACCAGAGCACCTGAGGAAACCCACGCAGACAAGGGGGTGAGAACGTGCGGACTTCACGTGGACAGTGGCCCGAGGCCGGGATTGAACTCTGCTCCCTGGCCACGTGAGGCCGCAGTGCTAGCCCAAAGTCCAGCGAGTATAAAAGTCCAAATTGTTTAATGATGTTCGAGAACTTACTTTGAGGTTTTGGGTGGGGGCAGGGGTTGCTGGGGAAGTAGAGACTTAGGCGGGTGGCACAGTGGTTAGCACTGCTGCGTTACAACACCATGCCAGGTTCAATTCCCCGCTTGGGTGACTGTGTGGGGTTTGTACGTTCTCCCCGTGGGTTTCCTCCGGGTGCTCTGGTTTCCTCCCAGTCCGAAAGATGTGCAGGTTAGGTGGATTGGCCATGCTAAATTGCCCCTTAGTGTCATGGGGATTAGCAGGGTAAATATGAGGGGTGACAGGATTCGGGCCTGGGTGGGATTGTGGTCGGTGCAGACTCGATGGGCCGAATGGCCTCCTTCTGCACTGCAGAGATTCAACAATTCCATGAAATCAGCGGAGATTTAAGTGGGAACTGGGGGCGGGAGGGATCAGGATATTGAGTTTGATGATCAGCTATGATCAAAATGCATGGCGGAACAGGCTCGAAGGGCCGAATGGCCTCCTCCTGTCTCTAGTTTCTAGGAATGAAGTCCAGCCAATGTTTTCCCCCGATCCTCTTTGAATTCCTGACCGTGACTGTTTACCCTCCCAAGATCACTGACCACTCAACCCTCTTCCCCTCTGTTCTGTTCCAGAGACCGGTAGTGAGCTGACCGATGGACTGTGAGCACGGGCGTCTTTCCATGGCGGTGGGGTGTCCTCCCCAAACTCTCCAACGCTCAGATGTCCGTTCTCCCCTCAGGCACCGCCCCCCCGTTCCCCCCCCCATTGGGTTCGTATGGTAGAGCGTTTACCCGTTTTCCCCCCCCTTCCCCACATGTGTTGTCTCTCCGTTGGCTCGGGCTACATTTCTTCTCCCTCCACCCCTGCGTCGCAGTGTGTGGTCTCTGTCCCAGCCCGTGTTGGCGATGTCCCCGGGTGAACGTCTCCGTTGGGGAGCCTGTTCGCAGGCGGCTGATGGAAAGCAGTTGTCCGCTCTCTCTCCCCACCCCACCTCATTTGCTGTGAGGGGTTGACGTGTTTGCCATGGAGGAAGTTTTTGGAGAGAGGGGGGGCGACAGAGTCCTCCAGCTCTCTGAAGGCAGGAGAAGAACTCGCCTTGCTCCGATTTTGTGTGTGTGTTGGGGGAGGGGGGGTGGTTGGCGGGGTGGGTAGGGGGGGGGTGCAGATTCCTCGATAGCAAGATGTGTCACCCACCCGGGTAAGCGTGGGTGCCCGATTCGCACCCCCCCATTGTGACATACACACCTCTGGGTTTAAAGGTCACGGGTTCAAGTCTTCCCCCCCCCACACCCTGCGGAGGGTCAAGACCCATCACCCAGACCGCTGCTATCGAGGGAGTGCCACCCTGGTCGGAGGCATTGCCCCGTCTCTCCGGGATCCGAAGACGCAGCGACTCTTTGAGGGCAAATGGCTCGGCCCTTCCGCCTCTTGGGGGGGCTGTCCTGAGGTAGCAGATGCCCCCCACCGTCTGAATCCAGTGGGTACGAGTGGGATGGGGCGGGGAGGTTGGGATTGGCCATTCAGGAGATGAGATCCAATCAGTTTTGGGGGTCTGAGAGACTGGCGAGGGAGGGACTAGTGGCGGGAGGGGGGGGGGGTGGTACTGGTTGGAACCCGTGTTCCAGTATTTTCCTCCTCCTGCATTTCTGTCTTGTACTGTTTTTTTTAAGAAGTGGAAATTCTGCCGGGAAGTTGAATTGATTCATTCTCAATAAACTCATCAAACAATCTGTGCGTGGGACTCATTCCTGGCGAGAGCGTTGGGGTTGGATGAGTCTGCCGTGTGTGACCAGGTCTATATTTTACCCTCCTAGTTACTGTCTCCCTTTAGTGGGTGGGAGAGAGACGATGGCCTGGTGGTAAGGTCACCGCCCAAGCTGGATAGCACGGTGGCGCAGTGGTTAGCACGGCTGCCTCACAGCGCCAGGGCCCTGGGTTCATTTCCCAGCTTGGGTCACTGTCTATGTGGAGTCTGCATGTTCTCCCCGTGTCTGCGTGGGTTCCCTCCCACAGTGCTAGTTAGGTGCATTGGCCATGATAAATTCTCCCTCAGTGTACTCGAACAGGCGCCGGATTTTCACTCGGGGAATTTCACAGTAACTTCATTGCAGTGTCAATGTAAACCTACTTGTGACATTAATAAATAAACTTTAAACCCTTAGTATCCAAAGATGTGCAGGTTGGGTGGATTGGCCATGCTAAATTGTCCCTTAGTGTCCAAAGATGTGCAGGTTAGGTGGATTGGCCATGCTAAATTGCCCCTTAGTGTCCAAAGATGTGCAGGTTAGGTGGATTGGCCGCGCTAAATTGCCCCTTAGTGTCCAAAGATGTGTAGGTTGCATGGATTGGCCATGCTAAATTGTCCCTTAGTGTCCGAAGATGTGTGGGTTGCATGGATTGGCCATGCTAAATTGTCCCTTAGTGTCCAAAGATGTGCAGGTTAGGTGGATTGGCCGTGCTAAATTGTCCCTTAGTGTCCAAAGATGTATCGGTTAGGTGGATTGACCGTGCTAAATTGTCCCCTTAGTGTCCAAAGATGTATAGGTTAGGTGGATTGGCCATGCTAAATTGTCCCCTTAGTGTCCAAAGATGTATAGGTTAGGTGGATTGGCCGTGCTAAATTGTCCCTTAGTGTCCAAAGATGTGTGGGTTGCATGGATTGGCCATGCTAAATTGTCCCTTAGTGTCCAAAGATGTGCAGGTTAGATGGATTGGCCATGCTAAATTGTCCCTTAGTATCCAAAGATGTGCAGGTTAGGTGGATTGGCCGTGCTAAATTGTCCCTTAGTGTCCAAAGATGTATAGGTTAGGTGGATTGGCCGTGCTAAATTGTCCCCTTAGTGTCCAAAGATGTATAGGTTAGGTGGATTGGCCATGCTAAATTGTCCCCTTAGTGTCCAAAGATGTATAGGTTAGGTGGATTGGCCGTGCTAAATTGTCCCCTTAGTGTCCAAAGATGTATAGGTTAGGTGGATTGGCCGTGCTAAATTGTCCCTTAGTGTCCAAAGATGTATAGGTTAGGTGGATTGGCCATGCTAACTTGCCCTTTAGTATCCGGGGGATTAGCAGGGTAAATATGGGGATACGGGATAGGGCCTGGGTGGGATTGTGATTATTGCAGACTCGATGGGCCGAATGGCCTCTTTCTGCACTGGAGGGATTCTATGAAATTATGACACAGTTTAAACTAGCTGTGGATGTGAGTGACATTATGTTGTTGCAAAAAGATGGACCTGGATTTGAGAAGCCTGTAGAGCGCTTCTCGAGGGAGTTTAATTGGCACCAACTGAGGTATTCTATGATTGATAATTGGCATCACCATATTTCGAGATTAGTAAACCGGCAAAGGCACTCGTATATACGGTCCACAATCCCCTAAAGTTTCTGGAGAAATTTTGAGATCGGAATACCAGGTTATTTCCATGGGGTTTGTTATCACTACCGGTTAATTTAAAAATTATTTACATGGCTGGGAGAGAGAACATCACTGAAGGTGCGTTATCACCAATGTAAAAGAGACCACAGGGCGTAAATACTCTGGAGTATATTTTATGGTGGCACAGGTGGCACATTGGTTGACACTGCTGCCTCACAGCGCCAGGGACCCGGGTTCGATCCCAGCCTCGGGTCACTGTCTGTGCGGAGTCTGCACGTTCTCCCCGTGTCTGCGGGGGTTTCCTCCGGGTGCTCCGGTTTCCTCCCACAGTCCAAAGATGTGCAGGTTAGATGGATTGGCCATGCTACAATTGCCCCTTGGTGTCAGAGGGATTAGCTAGAGTAAATATGTGGGGTTATGGGGATAGGGCCTGGGTGGGATTGTTGTCGATGCAGGCACGATGGGCCGAATGGCCTCCCTCTGCACTGTAGGGATTCTATGATACCACGAATGCATGCTTTTAAATCTTTGTCATGTTTGATAAGGAAGAACCGATTTTTTAAAAAACTCGAGAAAATAGTCTTTCAAATTAAGAAGTTGCATTTTTAATAATTGGGTTAAGAATTGGGGAAAATGAAGATTGGAAAAAACAAGTAAAAACGGTTTTGATTAGAGGCAGATGGATGGAGGAATGATGAGATGTAAATTAGCCAAGCGGTGGGAAATAAGCATCTTACGTGTGAGACTCGAGAAAACAATGGGCTGGAGAAGTGGAGAGATAAGGTACCTGCCAAAAGCTGACTCCCCGAGGGGGATAAAATCAAAGGGAAAGAAATGGTATGACTGTAGAACTAGGAAGACAAGAGAGACAGTTAACACCAGAACCACAGCAATTTGCAGTTATAGTCTCCCTGGAGGAGTGGCCATTTTCCATCTTCACTGAACCAGCAGACCATTTATTTCCCAGATGTGGCCACCTTAACCTGTGTGTGGTAATTATTTACTGGACTTAGACCACGGAGTCACAGTGAAGAAGGTTATCTCAGATTGCAACGGGATCTCAATCAGTTGGGCCAGTGGGCCGATGAATGGCAGATGGAGTTTAATTTAGATAAATGTGAGGTGATTCACTTTGGTAGATTGAACCAGTGCAGGACTTACTCAGTTAATGGTAGGGCATTGGGGAGAGTTACAGAACAAAGAGATCTAGGGGTACAGGTTCATAGCTCTTTGAAAGTGCAGTCACAGGTGGACAGAGTGGTGAAGAAGGCATTCAGCATGCTTGGTTTCATCGGTCAGAACATTGGATACAGGAGTTGGGATGTCTTGTTGAGGTTGTACAAGACATTGGTAAGGCCGCACTTAGAATACTGCGTACAGTTCTGGTCATCCTATTATAGAAAGGATATTATTAAACTAGAAAGAGTGCAGAAAAGATTTACTAGGATGCTACCGAGACTTGATGGATTGAGTTATAAGGAGAGGCTGAATAGACTGGGACTCTTTTCCCTGGAGCGTAGGAGGCTTAGGGGTGATCTTACAGAGATCTATAAAGTAATGAGGGGCATAGATCAGCTAGATAGTCAACATCTTTTCCCAAAGGTAGGGGAGTCTAAAACTAGAGGGCACAGGTTTAAGGTGAGAGGGGAGAGATACAAAAGGGTCCAGAGGGGCAATTTTTTCACTCCGAGGGTGGTGAGTGTCTGGAACGAGCTGCCAGAGGTAGTAGTAGAGATGGGTACAATCTTTTAAAAAGCATTTAGACAGTTACAAGGGTAAGATGGGTATAGAGGGATATGGGCCAAACATGGACAATTGGGACTAGCTTAGGGGTTTAAAAAAAAGTGCGGCATGGACAAGTTGGGCCGAAGGGCCTGTTTCCATGCTGCAAACCTCTATAACTCTGTGAGTTACTTAACACTGGATGTCATTTGGTAAAAGAGGTGTCTGAGAGTTCGGGTAAAATGTAGGTAGTTCTGGTGACAAAGGGATAGTTTGATATAAAATTGTGTATATAGCAATCCGTATCCCTAAGTTTTGTAGAGTATTATATCTGCTCTTGTATGTGGTTCTCATTTAGGTTTATAAATATTCTCTATTGTTCACACAACTAGTGCAGTTTCCTCACTGGGTTGCATATTTTCACCTTCCACTGGCAGGTGAAACTAGAACTAGGGCGCATGGCCTCAAAATAGGAGGGATTAGATTTATGACTGAGTTGAGGAGGAACTTCTTCACACAAAGGGTTGTGAATCTGTGGAATTCCCTGCCCGGTGAAGCAGTTGAGGCTGCCTCATTGAATGTTTTTAAGGCAAGGATAGATACATTTTTGAACAGTAAAGGAATTAAGGGTTATGGTGAGCGGGTGGGTAAGTGGAGCTGAGTCCACGAAAAGATCAGGCATGATCTTATTGAATGGCGGGGCAGGCTCGAGGGGCCAGATGGCCTACTCCTGCTCCTAGTTCTTATGTTCTAAGTTTCCTTTCTACTTTGACTTTTGTATCGGGCGCTTTCCTTCTTTTTGGGGGCTACCCCTTTTGATTTATCCTCTTGGTCAATTTGATTTAGTTTAATTGTTTTGCCAAAGGGTACAGCACAATGACTCACATTCAAACCGTTACATCAACACCCTCAGGAGCAAATTGTGACACAACACAATTGAGGAGATTTACAAGGATGTTGCCTGGATTAGGAGGCATGCCTGATGAGGATAGGCTGAGGGAGCTCGGTCTTCTCTCCTTGGAGAAGCGAAGGATGAGAGGTGACCTGATAGAGGTGTATAAGATGTTGAGAGGTATTGATAGAGTGAATTCTCAGAGGCTTTTACCCAGGGCTGGAATGGTTGCCACAAGAGGTCACAGGTTTAGGGTGCTGGGGAGTAGGTACAGAGGAGATGTTAGGGGTAAGTTTTTCACTCAGAGGGTGGTGGGTGCGTGGAATCGGCTGCCGGTAGTGGTGGTGGAGGCGGATTCGATAGGGTCTTTTAAGAGACTTTTGGATAAGTTCATGGAAGTTAGTAAGATAGAGGGTTATAGGTAAGCCTAGTAGGTAGGGACGTGTTCGGCACAACTTGTGGGCCGAAGGGCCTGTTTGTGCTGTAGTTTGTGTTCGATAACACCACGGAAGGACATTCTTGCTCCAATCACTCAATAGTTCGGTCGAAGGGGTTGGTTTTAAGGAGCGTCTTAAAGGAGGGGAGAGACGGAGAGTTTCAGTGAGGGAACTCATTTGGAATATTGTGAACAGTTTTGGGCCCCCATATCTAAGGAAGGATGTACTGGCCTTGGGGGAGGGAACACCCTTTTAGGACAGAGATGAGGGTTGTGTAATGGCAGTTAGGAAGGCAAATTCAACGTTAGCATTCATTTCGAGAGGGCGAGAATACAAGAGCAGGGATGGACTGCTGAGAATGCATAAGGCTCTGGTCAGACCCCATTTGGAATATTGTGAGCAGTTCTGGGCCCCCAGACCGAAGGGAGGATGTGCTGGCCTTGGAGGAGGGTCCAGAGGAGGTTCACAAGAATGAGGCATGAAGGGTTTGTCATATGAAGAGCGCCTGAGTCTATACTCGATGGAGTTTAGAAGGATGAGGGGAGATCTAATTGAAACTTAGCTGGAGGCACGGCCGCCAACGGCGGAGCGATTAAAAAAAAAAATTGGGAGGTCAGAGGAGCGCGGGGTGTGTGTGGAGGATCATGAGGTGGAGCAGATTCTGGAGATGGGGATGGGGGCAGGAGAGAGGTGGGAGCAGGAAGCAGTGAAGGCCAGGGTGGGATTTGAAAAGGGGTGAAAAGGTGCTGATGAGGGGATGTGCCGTTAGCTGGGATACGGGTGGGAGGCAGCAGGATTTCGGATGAGCTATAAAGTTCACGGAGGGTAGAGAAAGGCGCCTGGGAGCACGTTGCATAGTCGAGTTCAGAGATAACGAAGGCACGGCCGAACTTTCGGGGGGGGGGGGGGAGAACAACAACAATGTCAGAGAACATTACCGAGGTAAAAATAGTCTTTCCCCCGATACTCAACTGGAGGCGAGGTCCACCCATCCAGTACTGAATGTCGGATTAGCATTATTGATAGATACAGAGAAAAGCTCCCTCTGCACTGTCCCCCATCAAACATTCCCAGGACAGGTACAGCACGGGGTTAGATACAGAGTAAAGCTCCCTCTGCACTGTCCCCCATCAAACATTCCCAGGACAGGTACAGCACGGGGTTAGATACAGAGTAAAGCTCCCTCTACACTGTCCCCATCAAACACTCCCAGGACAGGTACAGCACGGGGTTAGATACAGAGACTCTGAATGGTGTGTGTGTTTGCGGGGGGGTGGATGTGTTTGCGGGGGGTGGATGTGTTTGCGGGGGGTGGATGTGTTTGCGGGGGGGTGGGTGTGTTTGCGGGGGGTGGGTGTGTTTGCGGGGGGTGGATGTGTTTGCGGGGGGTGGATGTGTTTGCCGGGGGGTGGATGTGTTTGCGGGGGGGTGGATGTGTTTGCGGGGGGTGGATGTGTTTGCGGGGGGTGGATGTGTTTGCGGGGGGGTGGATGTGTTTGCGGGGGGGGTGGGTGTGTTTGCGGGGGGTGGATGTGTTTGCGGGGGGGTGGGTGTGTTTGCGGGGGGTGGATGTGTTTGCGGGGGGTGTGTGTGTTTGCGGGGGGTGTGTGTGTTTGCGGGGGGGGTGGGTGTGTTTGCGGGGGGGTGGGTGTGTTTGCGGGGGGGTGGGTGTGTTTGCAGGGGGTGGATGTGTTTGCGGGTGGTGGATGCTGTGTGGAATGTAATTGAGTGAAGGGGGGGAGGGAATTATAAAGCAATTAGACAGCGTTGGAATGAAAGGGGGTTGTCGGCCCAGGGTGGGCTCTAGTTGAAGGTGGTGTTGAGCTGCTGCGTGACCCGGATGAAGGTGGTCCTCCTGCTGAGCTCCTTCAGCTTGGCGGCTCCCACGTAGGTGCAGGTGGAGCGCACACCACCAAGAATGTCTCGGATCGTCCCCTCCACGTCTCCTTTGAATTCCACCTCCACCGTCTTCCCTTCCGAAGCCCTGCAAATGAGGGGGTGGGACAGAGAGAGAGAGAGAGAGAGAGGGACGGTGAGAGAGAGAGAGAGACAGAGAGGGACGGTGAGAGAGAGACAGAGAGGGACGGTGAGAGTGAGAGAGAGAGAGAGAGGGACGGTGAGAGTGAGAGAGAGAGAGAGAGGGACGGTGAGAGTGAGAGAGAGAGAGAGAGGGACGGTGAGAGTGAGAGAGAGAGAGAGGGACGGTGAGAGTGAGAGAGAGAGAGAGAGGGACGGTGAGAGAGAGAGAGGGACGGTGAGAGTGAGAGAGAGAGAGAGAGGGACGGTGAGAGAGAGAGAGAGACAGAGGGATGGTGAGAGTGAGAGAGACAGAGGGACGGTGAGAGAGAGAGAGAGACAGAGAGGGACGGTGAGAGTGAGAGAGAGAGAGAGACAGAGGGACGGTGAGAGTGAGAGAGAGAGACAGAGGGACGGTGAGAGAGAGAGAGAGACAGAGACAGAGGGACGGTGAGAGTGAGAGAGAGAGAGAGACAGAGGGACGGTGAGAGTGAGAGAGAGACAGAGAGGGACGGTGAGAGAGAGAGTGAGACAGAGGGACGGTGAGAGAGACAGAGAGGGACGGAGAGAGTGAGAGAGAGACAGAGAGGGACGGTGAGAGAGAGAGAGAGACAGAGGGACGGTGAGAGTGAGAGAGACAGAGGGACGGTGAGAGAGAGAGAGAGACAGAGAGGGACGGTGAGAGAGAGAGAGAGAGACAGAGGGACGGTGAGAGAGAGAGAGAGACAGAGGGACGGTGAGAGAGAGAGAGGGACGGTGAGAGTGAGAGAGAGAGAGACAGAGGGACGGTGAGAGTGAGAGAGAGAGGGACGGTGAGAGTAAGAGAGAGAGAGAGACAGAGGGACGGTGAGAGAGAGAGAGAGACAGAGGGATGGTGAGAGTGAGAGAGAGAGAGAGACAGAGGGACGGTGAGAGTGAGTGAGAGAGACAGAGGGACGGTGAGAGAGAGAGAGACAGAGGGACGGTGAGAGTGAGAGAGAGAGAGAGAGACAGAGGGACGGTGAGAGTGAGAGAGAGAGACAGAGGACGGTGAGAGAGAGAGAGAGAGAGAGAGAGGGACGGTGAGAGTGAGAGAGAGAGAGAGACAGAGGGACGGTGAGAGTGAGAGAGAGAGACAGAGGGACGGTGAGAGTGAGAGAGAGAGACAGAGGGACGGTGAGAGAGAGAGAGAGAGAGAGACAGAGGGACGGTGAGAGTGAGGGAGAGAGAGAGAGACAGAGGGACGGTGAGAGTGAGAGAGAGACAGAGGGACGGTGAGAGAGAGAGAGAGAGACAGAGGGACGGTGAGAGTGAGAGAGAGAGAGAGAGGGACGGTGAGAGTGAGAGAGAGAGACAGAGGGACGGTGAGAGTGAGAGAGAGAGAGACAGAGGGACGGTGAGAGTGAGAGAGAGAGAGAGAGAGACAGGGACGGTGAGAGTGAGAGAGAGAGAGAGAGACAGAGGGACGGTGAGAGTGAGAGAGACAGAAGGACGGTGAGAGTGAGAGAGAGAGAGAGAGACAGAGGGACGGTGAGAGTGAGAGAGACAGAGGGACGGTGAGAGTGAGAGAGACACGACAATGCAGAGAAAATTATTTCAGTCATGGAGAATGACAGAGCTGCTGCGGCCCCCTTCTCCCGCGCACCCCCGCCCTTTGCCTCCCCTCAACTGGCTAATTTCACAAGGGTTTGCTCTTCAGCAAGTAGTAACAGACTTATATATCTGCCCCGCCCATCACCACCACATCAAACACCCTCTCCCAGGGAAACACCGGCCGGGATTCTCCGATCTCGTTCGCCCCGCCACTGACGCCAGCAAGCCAGAGTGGAGAATTTGGTGCTCAGCAGCTGAATCTCCATTGGCCGCGGCGTGACGCGGGAATCCCAGTCGCGGGCGAGGAGGGAGAATCCTGACCGCTATCAGACAACAACACCGGACACCGACACACAGAAAGGGGAAGGGGGAGCTGTTCGGAAGGCTGGCAGGAACATGGGTTTCAAGAGCAGCAGTACAGGCCACTCGGCCTCCCTCCTGCCTGCTACCCCATTCAATAAGAGATCATTGGTTGATCCGATTGTGGGCCTCAGCCCAACTTCCCTGTCTCTCCTCTCCCCCATAACCACCGCCCCCCAACTTGTCACGGCACAGTGGCACAGCAGTTAGAACTGCTGCCTCACAGCACCAGGGACCCGGGTTCGATTCCCGGCTTGGGCCACTGTCTGTGTGGAGTCTGCACATTCTCCCCGTGTCTGCGTGGGTTTCCTCCGGGTGCTCCGGTTTCCTCCCACAGTCTGAAAGACGTGCTGGTTAGGGTGCACTGGCTGTGCTAAATTCTCCCTCAGTGTAACCCGAACAGGCGCCGGAGTGTGTCTTTCACTGAAACATAGAAACTAGAAGCAGGCCCTTCGAGCCTGCTCCGCCATTCATTTTGATCATGGCTGATCATCAATTCAATATCCTGATTCCCCCCTTCCCCTCGATCCCTTTAGCCCCAAGAGCTATATCTAATTTCTTCTTGAAATCACACAACGGTTTGGCCTCAACTACTTTGTGGTAGTGAATTCCACACATTCACCACCCTCTGGGTGAAGAAATTTCTCCTCACCTCAGTCCTAAAAGGTTTACCCCTCATCCTCAAACTATGATCCCTAGTTCTGGACTCCCCCCAACATCGGGAACATTCTTTCTGAATCTACCCTGTCTAACCCTGTTAGAATTTTATAAGTTTCTATGAGATCCCCTCTCATTCTTCTAAATTCCAGTGAATATAATCCTAAGGACAGTAGTGGGAAGTTGTGCGTGGAGTCTGAAGAGATAGGAGAGGCACTAAATGAATATTTTTCGTCGGTATTCACACTGGAGAGGGACAGTGTTGTTGAGGGGAGTACTGAGATGCAGGCTGTTGGACTGGACGGGATTGAGGTTCATAAGGAGGAGGTGTTAGCAATTCTGAAAGGGTAAAAATAGATAAGTCCCCTGGGCCGGATGGGATTTATCCTAGGATTCTCTGGGAGGCTAGAGAGGAGAGTGCAGCGCCTTTGGCTTTGATCTTTGTGTCATCATTGTCTACAGGAACAGTGCCAGAAGACTGGAGGATAGCAAATGTTGTCCCCTTGTTCAAGAAGGGGAGTAGGGACAACCCTGGTAATTATAGACCGGTGAGCCTTACTTCTGTTGTGGACAAAGTATTGGAAAGGATTATAAGAGATAAGATTTATAATAATCTAGAAAGGAATAATTTGATTAGGGATAGTCAGCACGGTTTTGTGAAGGGTAGGTCGTGCCTCACAAACCTTATTGAGTTCTTTGAGAAGGTGACCAAAGAGGTGGATGAGGGTAAAGCGGTTGATGTGGTGTATATGGATTTCAGCAAAGCGTTTGAGAAGGTTCCCCATGGTAAACTTTTGCAGAAAATACGGAGACATGGGATCGAGGGTGATTTTGCAGTTTGGATCAGAAGTTGGCTAGCTGTAAGAAAACAGAGGGTGGTGGTTGATGGGAAATATTCATCCTGGAGTTCAGTTACTAGTGGTGTACCGCAAGGATCTGTTTTGGGGCCACTGCTGTTTGTTATTTTTATTAATGACCTGGATGAGGGCGTGGAAGGATGGATTAGTAAATTTGCGGATGACACTAAAGTTGGTGGAGTTGTAGACAGTGCGGAGGGAAGTGGCAGGTTACAGAGGGACATAGATAAGCTGCAGAGCTGGGCTGAGAGGTGGCAAATGGAGTTTAATGCGGAAAAGTGTGAGGTGATTCACTTTGGAAGGAGTAACAGGAATACAGAGTACTGGGCTAATGGTAAGATACTTGGTAATGTGGATGAACAGAGGGATCTGGGTGTCCATGTGCAGAGATCCCTGAAAGTTGGCACCCAGGTTGATAGGGTTGTTAAGAAGGCGTACGGTGTGTTAGCTTTTATTGGTAGAGGGATTGAGTTTCGGAGCCAGGAGGTCATGTTGCAACTGTACAAAACTCTGGTGCGGCCGCATTTGGAGTATTGCGTACAGTTCTGGTCGCCGTATTATAGGAAAGATGTGGAAGTGTTGGAAAGGGTGCAGAGGAGATTTACCAGGATGTTGCCTGGTATGGTGGGAAAATCGTATGAGGAAAGGCTGAGGGGCTTGATGTTGTTTTCGTTAGAGAGAAGAAGGTTAAGAGGTGACTTAATAGAGGCATACAAGATGATCAGAGGATTAGATAGGGTGGATAGTGAGAGCCTTTTTCCTTGGATGGTGATGGCTAACACTAGGGGACATAGCTTTAAATTGAGGGGTGAGAGATATAGGACAGATGTTAGTGGTAGGTTCTTTACTCAGAGAGTAGTAAGGGCGTGGAATGCCCTGCCTGCAGCAGTAGTGGACTCGTCAACATTAAGAGCATTCAAATGGTTATTGGATAAACATATGGATGATATTGGAATAGTGTAGGTTAGTGGGGCTTTAGATTGGTTCCACTGGTCGGCGCAACATCGAGGGCCGAAGGGCCTGTACTGCGCTGTTATGTTCTATGTTCTAACCGACTTAGCCTCTTCTCATATGACAGACCTGCCATCCCAGGAATCAGCCTGGTAAACCTTCGCTGTGCTCCCTCTATAGCAAGGACATCCTTCCTCAGATAAGGACACCAAAACTGCCCACAATACTCCAGGTGTGGCCTCACCGATGCCCGATACAATTGCAGCAAAACATCCCGAGCCGTAAACTCAAATTCTCTCGCTCTGCTGCCCAACATACCATTTGCCTTTGTTTACAAGATGTTGAGGGGTCTGGATAGGGTGGACTCTCAGAGGCTATTTCCAAGGGCTGAAATGGTTGCTACGAGAGGACACAGGTTTAAGGTGCTGGGGGGTAGGTACAGGGGGGATGTCAGGGGTAAGTTTTTCACTCAGAGGGTGGTGGGTGAGTGGAATCGGCTGACGTCGGTGGTGGTGGAGGCAAACTCGTTGGGGTCTTTTAAGAGACTTCTGGATGAGTACATGGGATTTAATGGGATTGAGGGCTATAGATAGGCCTAGAGGTGGGGATGTGATCGGCGCAACTTGTGGGCCGAAGGGCCTGTTTGTGCTGTGGCTTTCTATGTTCTATGTTCTATGTTTACTGCCTGTTGTACCTGCGCACTTACTTTCAGCGACTGATGCATGAGGACACTGAAGTCTCGCTGAGTATCCACCTCTTTCAATTTACACCCATTCAAATAATAATCTGCCTTCCTATTATTGCTACCAAAGTGGATAACCTCACACTTACCCACATTATACTGCATCTGCCCATGCATTTATCCACTCAGCCTGTCCAATTCATGCTGAAGCATCCATCTCTACACTCAAATCCTCTCGCTGTGAAGGCCATTTTCTTTGTGACAGAGGACCAGCAAGTTTCAGGAAGAGCATCTTTGGACGAGCTGGCAGTTAACCCATTGCTCCCCCCACCCCGCTGTCCCCCACCTCAGCACAGCAGTGGGAGACGTCTGTCTCTCCTCATATGACAGACCTGCCCTCCCAGGAATGAGCCTGGTAAACCTTCGCTGCACTGCCTCTAGAAAGGACTGTGAGAGGAAACCCATGTGGAGAGTGTGCAAACACACAGAATCATACAGTGCAGAAGGAGGCCCTTCGGCCCATCGAGTCTGCGCCAACCACAATCCCACCCAGGCCCTATCCCCATAACCCCATACATTTACCGGAACTGGTCTCCCTGACAAGGGCAATTTTACCATGGCCAATCCACCTAACCCGCACATCTTTGGACTGTGGGAGGAAACTGGAGCACCCGGAGGAAACCCACGCAGACATGGGGAGAACGTGCAGACTCCACACAGGCAGTGACCCTGGAATCGGGAATCGAATCTGGGTCCCTGGTGCTGTGACGCAGCACTGCGAACCACTGTACCACCCGTCCAGACAGACAGTGATCCAAGGCCGGGATCCCGGTTGGAGGGGCAGCCAATCGTGTTGCGTCCTGCAGGTTTCAATCTGAGATGCAAGGAGGACACCTCGATGGCTCTGCTATTTCTAGTTTCATATTTAAACTTGATCTCTTACTCCCGTCAGCGTCAATATCTGCAGAAGGGACAGGTCATGTTTTGTGGGTTTTTTTATTCTTTTGCTGGACGTGGGCGTCACTTTCCCGGGCCCAGCATTTATCGCCCGTCCCTCATTGCCACTCGAGAAGGTGGTGGGTGAGCCGCCCCTTCTTGAATCAACTGGAGTCTCCCGTGTGGTGTGGGTAACACCCACAGTGCCGTTAGGGAGGGAGTTCCAGGATTTGGACCCCAGCTCCAGTGAAGGAACGGCCGGTATATTCCCAAGTCGGGATGGTGAGTGGGGCTCGGAGGGGGAACTTGCAGGTGGTGGTGTTCCCCATGTGTCTGCTGCCCCTTGTCCTTCTCGTGTGGCACAGTGGTTAGCACTGCTGCCTCACAGCACCAGGGTCCCGAGTTCGATTCCCGGCTTGGGGTCACTGTCCGTGTGGAGTCTGCACATTCTCCCCGTGTCTGCGTGGGTTTCCTCCGGGTGCTCCGGTTTCCTCCCACATTCCGTAAGATGTGCAGGTTAGGTGGATTGGCCATGGTAAACTGTCCTTTTGTGTCCAAAGATAAGCAGATTAAGTGGATTGGCCATGCTAAATTGTCCCTTAGTGTCAAAAGACGTGTTAGTTAGGTGCGTTGACCGTGCTAAATTCTCCCTCAGTGTAACCCGAACAGGCGCCAGAGTGTGGCAACCAGGGGATTTTCACAGTAACTTCATTGCGGTGTTAATGTAAGCCTACTTGTGACACTAATAAAAAAAAGTCGGTAGAGGTGTCGTGTTTGGAAGGTGCTGTCGAAGGAGCCTCGGCGAGTCGCTGCGGTGCATCTTGTAGACGGTACACACACACACTGCTGCCACTGTGCGTGGGTGGTGGAGGGAGCGAGTGTTTGTGGATGGGGTGCCCATCAAAGTGGGGCTGCCTTGTCCTGGACGGTGTCGAGCTTCTCGAGTGTTGTTGGAGCTGCGCTCATCCAGGCAAGTGGGGAGTATTCCATTACACTCCTGACTTGGGCCTTGTAGATGCTGGATAGGGTTTGGGGAGAGTGTGGAGGTGAGTTGCTCTCCGCAGGATTCCCAGCCTCTGACCTGCTCTGGTAGCCACAGTATATGATTCGATCCAGTTTAGTTTCTGATCAAAGGGAACCCCCAGGACGTTGATAGTGGGGAGGGATTCAGCGATGGTAAAGCCATTGAATATCAGTGGGGCAATGGTTAGATATTCTCTCCTTGGGGAATGGTCATTGCCCGGCACTTGTGTAGAGCAAATGTGAGTTGATTTGACTTATTATTGTCACATGTATTAACATACAGTGAAAAGTATTGTTTCTTGCGCGCTACACAAAGCATACCGTTCATAGAGAAGGAAACGAGAGAGTGCAGAATGTAGTGTTACAGTCATAGATAGGGTGCAGAGAAAGATCAACTTAATGTAAACTAGGTCCATTCAAAAGTCTGACGGCAGCAGGGAAGAAGCTGTTCTTGAGTTGGTCGGTACGTCACCTCAGACTTTGATATATTTTTCCCGATGGAAGAAGGTGGAAGAGAGAATGTCCGGGGTGCGTGGGGTCCTTGATCATATTGGCTGCTTTCCCGAGGCAGCGGGAAGTGTAGACAGAGTCAATGGATGGGAGGCTGGTTTGAGTGATGGCCCATCACTTGACGTCCTTAGATGGTGAGATGTTATGTGTCCTCTCCAGGAAGCCG